>NW_017732198.1:296112-298255 GCF_001890085.2 Hipposideros armiger
TACTCTATAACTGTAATTTTGCTACTGTTATGAATCGTAATGTAAGTATCTTTTTGTTTTCTGATGGACTTAGGCAACCCCTGTGAAAGGGTCGTTCAACCCCCAAAGGGGTCACGACCCACAGGTTGAGAACCGCTGGTTTAAGGCAAGATAGCAAAATGTTCTTGTAGGAACAACCAACATAAAAGACAGATCACTACCTATCCTATAGACACCAAGATGATGGCAGCTTTATTTATAGGATGACCTGAGTTTCCGGGATCCCAGCCTCCCTGGATTTCTATATGCTTGTACCTTTACCTAGTGTATTAGTTATCTTTTGCTGGGAAACAGATTACCCCAAAATTTAGTTACTTAAAGCAATAAACATTTTTTTTTCCCCCAGTTTCTGTGAGTTAGAAATCTGGGCACAGCTAAGCCAGGTATCTCTGGCTCAAGGTTTCCCATGATGTCATAGGAGGTCACAGCTGTGTACTTACTCATCTGAAGGCTGGACTAGAATGGGAGATTTACTTCTAGAGCTCACTTGCATGATTGTTGGCAGGCTTTAGTTCTTTGTGGGATTTTAGCTAAGGGCCTCAGTTCCCCGCCACGCTTTCTGGCCTCCACAGGGCTTCTCACACCATGCCAGTTTTCACCCCTAATGCAAGACGTCTGACTGAGAGGAAGACAGAGAGAAAAAGAGAGCACCCAAGATGTGCCACAGTCTTTGTAGAACCTGATCTTGAAGGTACTATTCTGTGAATCTGAAAAGACTTGTTCAGTACAATCTACACTGTGAGGGAGGGGATAACACCAAGATGTGAATGTCAGGAAGTAGGGATTATCTGGGGCCATCCTGGAGTCTGCCTGTCACAAGTATAGTCTCCATTGTGCCTCATGATTTACTCTCAATAGACCCTTCATGTTATTGTAGTAAATGAACTTTGAAGTCTATCAAGAGTCTGCCTCATGTGCATATTCATGCCAAAATATTTGGGATAGTACCAAAATCCTATACTGGAGAGATTCCTTGAAGTCTGAGCCTAATATCTTCAACATATATTTTTTATGTATATTAGGGATAGAAAAATACATTATTCTGGATTTCCAATGAGTTGTAATGCCAAACTTCCTGTTCCATTTCCCTCATAAGCATTCTTACTTATAATCACCTGATCCTATTTTTGGGTATGAAAAATATTCAGCACAATTTTACTTTAGAAATGGCATTCAAAGTCTTAATCGCATCAGAAGGGTGCAAGTTCTTATTAAAAAGGCCTAAAGTTTTATTTGTAGGGAAATATTCTGAAAGGTGTGAATGGTATTCTTTTATTCTGGAAGAGCTGTGTGCAAAGAACGGTGATGACTTATAGTACAGCATTGGACAAAGTTGGGGAAAAACTATAATGCAGGAAAACCATTTTTCAGTTTTGACTTCCAAATTTTTGCATAAATACTTCTAAATAACATAAACCCTCAACTAGGAAGCACTTTTTGTTTGTATATTTTTTTATTGTTTACTTCTTTGGGCAATCACTAACATATACATCAACAATTAACACTAAGGGTGCCGTGGTTAAACTGTTCAATGGATTACATGGTAAGTTAGTTCATTTCTTTGTTTCTAGAGCAATAAACTAGAGGCTATCATATTTTTTCTAGTTACATGATTCCCTTCAATGCACACTGGAGATGGATAAAAATGTAGAATCTTGACTGTTAGAAGAAAAAAAAGAAAAAAAACACAACAAACTACTAATTACACATTTTATTACAGATAACCCTCTATTTACCTTGACTTGCTATATAAATTTAGTGCATCTGTCTGAATATCAGTGTGTTTATTTTCATAAACTATATACATAAATATACACACTGATACCTATATTTACATCTATATCTATATCTAGCATATATATTCTTAATTTCTTAATGACACAGGCCTAAGATATCATTACAACATTAAAATGGTACAACTGCACTAGAAACGATAGAGGTTTTGTGTGTGCAAAAAACAAAAACAAAAACAAAAACAAAAACCCCTGAGATTTTCTATCCTGTACTTGAAGCCATATGTTGATAAGTTTTACATCAAAACAGAAATTCTGTACCTAGAAAAGAAACAGCCACATAAAGACACATTTTCATGCTAAATGAATAA
>NW_017732198.1:299020-299774 GCF_001890085.2 Hipposideros armiger
TTTGTTTGTTTTACTTCTGCGAAAGATTTCATGATTCTATATACTTCAAACAAGAACAGGCATGGTATATAAGAACTAGTTAATTTCAAAAAGGTCCTTATTGAAAACCACCATGTACAACATACTGCAAATGAGAGTTAGAGCCACAATATGACAGAAGCCAGCAGCCACACTTATAGAGAGGCTTAGACTTATTGGATAAAAATGTGGACATAAACTCTCAATTCATTAGGGTAAAAACCAAGGAGTGCAATTGCTGGATCATGTGATAAAACTATGGTTAACTTGTTAAGCAACTGCCAAACTGCCTTCCAAAGTGGTCAGGCCGTTATGAATTCCCACCAACAATGAATGAAGGTTCCTACTGCTCCACATCCTCACCAACATGTGGCATTGGTATTGTCAGTATTCTGAATTTCTGCCATTCTAACAGATATGCAGTGGTATCGCATTATTATTTTAATTTGTAATACCGTGATGGCATGTGGTATTGAGCATCTATTCATATGTTTATTGCTATCGAAACCTTCTTTGGAGAGCTCTTTTGCCCACTTTTTAATTTTTTTCCTTCTCATTGTTCAGTTTTAAGGATTCTTCATATATTTTTTTGAATAACAATTCTTTTTCATAAATATTTTCTCCCAGTCTATAGATTGTCTTCTCATTCTTCTGACAGTGTCTTTCACAGGGCAGAAGATTTTAATTGTAATGACGTGCAGGTCATCACATTTCTTTCATGGAATGTGGTGTTGTA
>NW_017732198.1:301929-311280 GCF_001890085.2 Hipposideros armiger
GTGTACGCTCAGTGCTATAGTGAGACTTAGAGAGATGAATAAAGTAACTTCTACTTTCAAATGACACTAAGATGTGTCTACAAAAATAACATATAATAACAATGAATGAAGGAAAGGTTGCAACATAATAGACAGAATAATATTAGTGAGATCTAGGCTAAATAGTCTAAGCAGATTTTCGCTCTTAAAGCATGTCTTCCATTTCAAAACTTATTGCATAGTGTCATTGGTAGAAATCCTTGTAGAGGTGGCAGGAGGTAAATGGACCTAAATAAAGAAGCACATTTTCTAATAAGCTCTTAAGCATAAGGCCACACATTTAGTTCTAGGGGGATACCATTTCATGTAAAATATTTGTTTTGTTTTTATTTCCTTGAAAAATAATTCAACTAACTTGTACTTTTGCAGAAGACGGTACCACACTATTATAATGGACATGTAGTACAAAGCTCGGCCACATACCTATTGTACCAGATCCTATCAGAAAAGATTACAGGATACCTCAATATTTGTAAGATGAAAACTAGGAGACATTTTTATAGTCTCTTTCTCTACTAGTCTCCCAAATTTTTATTCACCCATCTATAAATTGCTGTACACTTCTGCCAGATTCCCTCTTCAGCTGCCCCTTTGATCTCCCATCTGCTCATTTCTTTCCCTGATTGAAGAAACAAGTAGTATGTGTGGCTATGTATTCCACTGAGAAGGCACAAGGCAAAAGAAGGATGTGTATGAATGAAAGGATTCCAACCTAAAGTGCTTTTTTCTGAAAATATTTGAAATAATGTTGATTTGATTTTCTGCGAAGAACAGAATGACCAGATGTCATATTTTAAAAGACTGTCTCATTTTTAACCCCTCTGCTAGAGTATTCCAAAAACTTCAAAACACCATGAGAAGGACAGCGCTGTTCAGCAGATGAAATCGATTTTTAGTACCCTCCAATGGCTCCCCTGTGCCCCTGGAATAAAATATAAATTTTGATCATGGCCTAAAAATTCCATGTGATTCCTCATCACTTGCCTCTTTTGTTCACAATTCTCCAAACATACTGGCCTGTTTCAGTTACTTTGACTAAAACAATCTTCCCTGCTCTTCTTACGGCTGCCTCCTTCTCATTCCTTAGGTCCTAGCTCAGGTGTCACCTTCACTTTCGTCTCTCTCTCCAAAATAAGTCCTCCCTGGTTATCATCTGGAGAAGAAAGTGTAATATAATAATTAAGAGCATAGCTCTCTATAAAAGTATTAACATCTATTCTGGCACCAACAACTGTGTCTGTGAGCAACATGCTTAGTTTTTCTGGGCCTCACTTTCACAATTTATAAAACGGAGATAATAATAATACTTCAAAGGGTTGTTAGGTTAAATAACCTAATAACGTAAAGAGCTTAGAACAAGAGAACCATCACAAAATGTTTATTATCAGGATCTTAGCACTGTTTGTTTCTTCCAAATTTCTTATAACAACATGGGCTTTTTTTTTTTTTTTTCAAATTAAATTGCTGTCTATCTACCATGCTATCTTTCCAGGTTTCTGAGGGCAAGAATTGTATTGATGGGATTTTGTCTTTGTTTTCCTAATCCTATTAAAGTGCCTGACATACCATAGGGTTTGATGACTGTTTATTCAATGATTAAATTGGTAACATATATCTGGGGGAATTACTGAAATGTTCTGACCATGAATGGGTCAACCTGATCAGTATACCCTCTTCTTCTCCATTATCATCACACGTTTGTATTAAGAACTGGCTCTATCACTCCTTAGAATTTAACAACATACTCACTACTGACTAGTGTGGTGGCTTCTATAAAGCAACCAGCTTTTGGTGATATTAATAAAACACATGTTTCTCTCTCCCCAGATACTGAGCCACCTATTTAGTCAACGCTTCCAAAGCAAAGGGCAAAACTCATGTTTAAAGGCAAAGAATCTTTACTCAAAATGACACCATGCAATGTTATCCTTAAAGAAAGGTAAAGACTGTCTTTGCAAAATGTGGTTAGTTCATCACTTAGAAAACGAAACCAGCTGGACCACACAGGTAAATGGCAGGGAGTGTGTTGGCATTGATCAGGCCCCTTCTTGCCACTTTTAGCAAAGTTTTATAAAATAGAGTAGAGCAAACCTTTCTGAAAACAGAAATGGAAGGAAATTCTGCTCTCTGCCTCTTCCTGTAATCAATGTTGACCAAATGTCTTATAGATAGGAACCTTACAAGACCAAAACTCAACTGCTTCTAGATTGTAAATTTAAGTGATAGTCAAAAGTGGCATTAAAAATATAGCTTTAGTGGGAGATAGAGCAGTATCCAGCCTTCTTCTAAGAATAGGACAAAGCTGTCATCTCCCCGCTCAAGCCATTGTTTTCAGGGTAAATAATTTAAGAAAGAAGCTTAGGAATGAAGGTCTTGACTTAATAGCTAATTCTCTGGGAATAGGGAAGGAAAAAACAATAAAGGCTGATCATGGTAATTAAGAGCAGAGCTTATAAAATAATAAGTAAATGCCAAGAGTTCCCAGGCTTAAAACTATGTCAAAACATGATTTTGATTGTGGTTACTCAACCAAGGAAATAACTGGAACCAAAATGATTGGAAATCTACTAAGTTTTTGGAAGGAGATTTATTGGAAAGAGGAAAAGTAAAGAACAAAAGAAGACTTGATGATATGAACCTGTAACAAAACAATCTTCTGCCTTAGACCTACGACAGTGGGCAGTGAGCTGTGCCATCTCCAGCAAGACTTTCCTCTCCAGTGCCCAGATCTAGCCACGAGAGGGCACAATTAAGAGACTGGCAGAGGGCAGAAGCAAGGCTGCCATATGGACTAAAGAGTTTTCTAGAACAAATAATCAATACTATTTATGTCCATCAGAATGTAATCATTTATAAAGACAAAGATTGCTTAGTGTTTTCCATTTTCCAAATGGGCATTCTTAGTTTGTTAGAGTGGTTTTTTTCTCCACCCCTGTATCTTCAGTAGATTGGGTCCCATAGAGTTTATTAGACTATTAGACATAATACCCAACTCTGATAGGGAAGATGATACACCATACTGATGCCCCAGAATTTGTGGGAGATATAGTGACTGCATGACACTCGAGGAGGGTCCCTCTTGAGGAGTGATATCTGTGTTCTATATGTGGAAATTAAAATATAAATGTAAGCAATTCAACGGGCCTTCCAAAGAAGCTCTTTAAAGGGGCTGCTTCAGCTGAAATTTGTACCATCATATTCCCTCTCCCTTTACTGGAGTCTAGAATATGGGTGAAATGATTGGTGTTCCAATGACCAGCCTGTAACCATAAGGCAACTTTCTAGGTGAAAGTGAATGATATCAGAGCAAAACGCTCGAAGTCAGTCACTGTTCTTACCTATTTTTGGAGTTTAAGCTTTGTGAAAAAAAAAATAAACCCCAATTTAAGACACTATTATCCCAGGCCTCTGTCCTAGCCCCCAAATGCATGTTCATGCCAAGAGGTCACAGAACGAACTTTGTGAATCAGTGTTTCAAAGCTTTAAAAATTGTATGACCTCATGATCTTTCTAGTACTTTTCCAGATCTTTCTAGTACTTTTCCAGAGTTGAGAAAGAAGCTGACTAGAATATAATTATCATCATCATACTTTTAAGAAGTTCCAAATATCTAGGGGATTGTTAATAATGTTCACAAGCTTTATAATCATTATATAATAATATGTTATATTATCTATTATATCACATAATTTTAAGAGGCATGGTATCTGATCATGCTTTTAAAAAATATATTGGTCTTCTAGGTTATAGTTTAATGAACGAGTACATAGTGTATAAATGTGTGCTTAATGTACATAAACATCCATATACATATACCTAGGCATATATAAAAATATAACTATTTAATAGGTAAAAGAGCTAAAGTATTACTAATATCCCTTTTTAGATAGATAAGATAGATGATAGATATAGACATAGACAAACAGATAGATGACAGGTGTTTAATTGGTTCTCTGAGAGGAAATCTTTATATAGTATACAGAATACCCTGAATGTATAGAATTAGGTGATAGTAATATTTGAAGATTTAACTACACACTTTGTGTTAATTACACCGCATGATCTCAACACATTTATGTTGATTCAAAAGATGATTTCTCTTTTTGGAAAACTTTCAAGTTTCTAATTTTTTGGTTATTCTTATAGTAGCAAATATGCAAAATATACAGGGCAAGTCATTAAGTCAATCAATGACATGTAAATTAATGAAAGAGAATATTCAATAGGCACCACGGGTTACATATGCAAATGACAATATTTTGTTTCAGGCAGAAATTATTAATTTACTTATGATGCCCTTTTATGATGTATGATCAAAAGCAATTCTTACTCATCCCTTTAATCCAGGTGAAGTTTTGGTGAAAGGGCAAGTAGAGCAGGTGGAACGCTTGGACCCTAGGGCTCTTTGCTCAATGCAGTGCCTCAAATACAGAAATACTTTGATCTGCCTGACTTGGTGGAACTGTGTAATGAAAATAATATGTGTTATTTCCTTCTCAGTGGGACAAATTAGCAATACATTTTTGAACTGGACAGAGCTTAAGAATAACTAAGCTGTATTATATTTTTCTCCTGAAACTAAGTAAAGTATAAAAGAGTAAAAGAAAATAGAACTCACATTTCTACTTATAAAATAATTACTTCTTCAACACGCCAAGTTCTACTTAGACTAAGGCTTTATTTTTAGCACGATGGTGATTTAGAAACAAGATTAAATCATCTGAAACCATTAAAAGTCTCCCCTTATCATAGATAATCCCTACTTGCTCTGATGGGGTCCAACTTTATCAAATACCACCATTTATCCATATGAAAATGAAACTTAATTCCATAATGAAACTTGGAAAAGTTTTCAAAAATCACTCACATGTAAACTCCTAGCCCTTTTTTAAATTTTTTTATTGTTTTGGAAAATGAAACTAATCAGACTAAAGATAGCACCCACCTGCCTCTGACTTTGCATGGTGTCTTCAATGATAAAGTGAAGCCAAGTTTGCAGAATACAACTGTGGTATCTGAACAGCATATTGATTAATCAGGGTTCTCCAGAGAAACAAAATCAATGAGAGAGAGAGAGGGGTGGGGGGTGGGGGGGAGGGAGGATGTGTGTGCGCCCTTGTTTTTAAAAATTGGCTCAGGAGAATCTGGAGGCTTGGCACGTCTAAAATGTGCAGGGTACACTGGCAAATCTGCTGTCAGAATCTCCTCTTCTTCTGGAAAGATAAGCCTTTCTTTTAAGGCCTTCAACTGAATGGATCAGGAACACCCACATTATGGAGGGTAATCTGTTTTACTTAAAGTCTATTGATTTAAATGGTGTTTCATCTAAAAAAATACCTCCACAGAAACATTTAGAATATATGACCAAATATCTGGGTACTATGGCCCGGCTAAGTTGACACACAAAATGAATCCTCACATAAACAGAATATTTAAATCTAAATGAACCAGTGACTTTAAAAAAAAAAAAAGGAGTTCATATTATTTGAAAAGCTCTAGTGATCACTATAAAGTAATTTTGAAAATGCATACCTTTCAGTTTCAAAAAATGAAAGCACTGACTTATAATCATTTCATTATTTTTGCAAGGAGAAAGTATTTTCTAATACCTTCATAATCTTCCCGTACACTCAGTATGGTCTCTGACATATTTACTAACTGAAGAAGGCAGTAAATCAACATTCTCTACATCATTCCTATATTTTCAACTTAATGTAATATGGTTAAACCCCAAGATAATTTTCCCAAACTCACTCTTCTCCCTAAGTTTGTCATAGTTGTTGAAATTTTGATTTTGATATACCACACTTACATCTAAAAGAAACGATTGGCATTATCAAACAAAGGTTGTTCTAAGTTCAATTTAATTCTAAATTTCTCAAAAATTATCAGTGACTTGTAGTACATTTCTTACTATTAGCGTCACATCTTAGTTCTAAAATTGCATCATCTACTTACACAAAGGAAATGCAAATCATATATATTTTTATATTTATCCATCAGATTTTAGTTTTTGGTTTCACTAATAGGAAAACATACACTAAAGATTTGAAAGAAGAATGTAACTCATTACAGGCAACAGTTGAGAAGTATGCCATAGTTAGCATTCTACAAATATGTAATCTTGTTATATTGTGAAATGCTATAATACTATGTATGCCCTTTTCTAAAATACAGTTTACTAGACCATGGCAGGAAGAAGGCAGGAGGCCAAAACCTGGAACAGGCAATTACATAATGTTAAGTTATTTTTCTCATTTTTAAAATACAAATTTCTTTGACTTCGAATTCAATATTTTTCATAATATATCATGCCTAACACCTCTATGGACAGAAAATTTAAATGGTCATGCCTTGCTACATCCATCTATTTAATTGTTTTCCCTTGAATAGTTTAAAATTTTTAATTTGTATGATTTTTACATTAACTGAGAAGGATTAAAGTTCACTTCCTATATTTTTCTTTGTAACTTCTGAAACCTTTCTGTGTATAATAGTTTTAGCAAATGTAATGTAATTGAAAGTGTTTTTCATGTGTATTGTAGTTACTATATGTTATTCTAATTTGTTTGGAATTTCCACAGGATTCGTGGGAATTCTTTAACTGATTTAATGAAAACATGCATGTTGCTTGTAAATACAGCATTTCCCTCTTACACTTGTAAAAGTGAAATCCTTGGACATTGCAAACTGGAATTTCACTTGTAACAACAGCCTTTTAAGTATCCTGTTGTACCTAAATCAGCCATACCTAGAGATGAATTAATTTAAAAAGCAAGTTTAATTGAAACTAATGCTGTAAGTTTTATTATTTTGTGAAGTTGCCCCCCCCACACACACACACACATACAGACACACACACATGGTAATTTTTCAGGAAAATATTACATTTGAAGCCTTCGGGAAAAAACTTCACAAAATTTAAGAAGGTGCTACTCAAAGAAATAAATTAATTTTGAAACAAACTGGTTGGTATGTAAATAAAACTTCTCCAATAACTTGCAGAATCGGATGAGTTTCTTGTCAATCCAAAGGTGTGTAAATTATAACAATCCAAAATCTCTACCAGCAGCAGGGTGTGGTGTGGTGTTAAACTAATTAAACAAGGAGGCCATTAGACTCATGTGGCTCTAATGCTATAGTGACTTACATATGCAAACCAAAGCCTAAGCCCGTAAATGCCTCAAGATTCTAAAATTGAAACCTAAGAACAACCAATCACAGTCAAGTAGACTTTAAACTATAGCCAATCAATAATTCCCTTACTTTACGTCCACCATTTCTCTATAAAACTCCGTCCCAGAGATGCTGTCCATTGAACACTCTTAACCACTTCTGATTTGGTGCTGCCCCATTCAAATAAATTTTAGCTCAAATAAACTAAAAAAAAAAAAAAAAGCAATATGCCTCAGTTTACCTTTTAGCAGGGGTAAATCCTTCATGTAAGCTTTCAAAGTGATAGAAGCTGAGCTAACATTGTTAAACTCTCATTCGTCACACAATCACACCTAAGAAATGCAGTTGCAAGAGATTCAGAGATATGGTGAGAAAGAGAGGTATCTGAGGTGAATAGAAATGTCCTTCAATATTTCCCACAATACTCACTCTCTCTGCTACATCCTAAGCCACACTAACATGGCAGTGCTTTCTTTGGATGACAATAAAGCAGATGCCTACATGAAGCTATCATTGAAACCCCGTCTTCTCTATTGTTTAGCTGTCTTCATTTGCCCCTCTTTGCTGATTTTGAATGGAAAACATTTCTTACTACGTTAGAACACAATAGATTCTCAGTTTATTACATGGAGCATGTCCAACCTTTGTGCCTCTGATACTATACCCTGAATAATTTCATCTCAGAATTGTTCCTTGTTGACTACAGAAAGCAGTAACAAATTTCATTTCACTATCTGGAAGCAAAATCCATAGTTCTTGGCCATACTTCTTTCTATAGTTAAGCATTTTATGTCCTCGCAATAACAGGATAGTTTTGATACCATAAACAATCCATGGTGTAATATGCAACACACAAAATGATAAGCTACAGAAGAGATATATGTTGCAATAGGCTTCCCTTATATGCATTTAGTTTTTAGAGGTAAGCCTGTCTCCAAGACTTGCTTAAGGTAGAGATAAGGACAGCCTAAAATTTTTAAACTCCACATTTGCGTAAAGCAATAAAATGATTTTAAAATTGCCAACACCCTATGCAGAGGTGATCAATCATTGCTAACCTGCCTACAACTTAGTAAATTATGAATCTGAAGAGATTACAACTGTCATCTTCATCTCTTGCACTGGCGAAAGATTCATATTTCAAATCCAGGCTATCTACGCATACAATTTGGTGTTATATCGTCCTGCCACCAACTAATCATGATTTAGAAAGATGATGAGTCTTCCAAAGGCAAACACACTTTTCCCTCTTATCACAGAAGCACAGTTCACTTTAGCAGAGTTAAGGTAACATCGGTGTTTCCATTATAAACTCCTGATTTCAAGGGGTAATGTATGTTGTGCAAGCTCACAGTGAGAAGAAATTTGTCACATGCACTGTGCTCAGGAATACTCGATAAAACTATACTAAAAGCCTTAAACCTGAAGTTGTGTCTTTTAAATTTATTTGTGTGGCTATAAATTCAGTCAAATATCATTTCCACCTCATAAATAATATTGCTTCCCTCACCGCAAAATATGAAATCCTTTATATTAAACATGGCCTTAGGATAAACTAACTAGCCTTGTGCAACAAATCAAATTTAAACATTCCAGCTCTGTATGTCATGTGGGTTAACACATGACCCGAATGTGAGCAATCAAAGCACTGCATCTTCCTGACCAGAGTGGATGTTCTGGGATGACCCCATGACCTATACTGGCCAATCAGGATAAAGCCCAGTAATCTGGGGATGAATCTAGAAAGGTGTCTATGCTTTACTACTAGACATGAATCTCAGAGAAAAGGATGCTTGAGCTCCTTTAGGCATCTTTCCAGCCACAGAAGAGAGTCTGGAATTGACAAATGTGATGATGTGGAGCTGTAGTTAGGCCAGCGCAAGGTGAGACAAGCGCCAGAGAAAACAGCCCTAATGACATCATTTGAGCTCCCAAAGCTGTCATTTTCTAAATTCAGCTCTATTTATGGATGTTTTTGTTATGTGATCTATAAATTCAATTCATATACTCTCTCTCCTTCTATCTCCCTCTCTCCGTCCTTAACCCTCTTCCTCTCTCTCTCTCTCTCTCTCTCTCTCTCAAGCCAGTGGAGCAGGTTTTTCTGTGACTTAAAGATAAATGTCCCCTAATTGATAC
>NW_017732198.1:313570-321368 GCF_001890085.2 Hipposideros armiger
TTCCAAATCTCAATTAAGATTTTTAATATGGTATTGGTTGTTTTAAAAATATGCTAATCCAGAAAAAGGAATAAGTTAGATCTATATCTTAATCTTTGCTTGAAAATGTGGTGTAGATGGTTCAAAGATCTAAATGCACAAATTAAAAATCAGAAAAGCAAAAAGAGTAGCAAAACTTAATTTTTATATAATCTTTGAGTAGAAAAGGCCTAATATTACATAAATCCAGGAGCTCCAAAAGAGAATACTGATAAATTTGTCTACTTCAAATTTTTAAAATTCTCATTATAAAAATGTTAAAGAAAAAAGATAATTAAAAATTGCAGGGAAATTATGTAACATGTGTCAATAGATACAAGCCTAAATTCTTAATACTTAAAGAACTTTAAATAATCAATAAGAAAAAACAAGAGAAAAATGGGGAAGATTAAAATAGACAATTCTACAGAAAGGTATATAGGTATTAAGCATTTCAGTTAATATTTAGACTTGCTCATTGTGAAATACAAATTAAAATTACACTAAGATATTTTCACTTAACAAACTGGCAAATATCAAAAGTTAGGTAACACAATTTGTTAGTGAAATCGGAGCATGAAAAACAGTCACTCTCATAAATCTTGATGGTAATGTAATTATTAATATGTATTTATAATCCACTTAATCTTTGGCCCCACATTCCCAATTTTAGGAATTTATCCTACAGATTACCGTGAACTATGAAGGGTCTGAGATTTTCTTTTCCCTACTTTTGAGATAACAATTAGACTGAACCAGTGTCATGGATGTTGGCAGAAGACTGGAGACTCCTGAGCGAACAGCATAAGCAGCATGCTTTCAACAGCCCCTCTTGTCTCTCCATGTCCCTCAGAGGCAACATGGAGGGGCCCAGGTGGAAGCCATGCACGTGATGGGTTTGCATCAGAGCTGCGGAAGGCTGAATTAGAAATACGAATCTTTTGATCTGTTACTAGACTTGTTTTCTTTCCAGAGGGGGGTATCATCTCTATCTTCCATGGCTGTTCACTATACAAACATCCTTGATAAGATAGTCTGGAATAAAAGAAGAGCCAGTGGCTCTACCTACAGATATGCAGAAAGGTGACGGGCCTATGGAGAATGGCCTCCTAATACAGATATCTCACACAAAGTTTAAGTATGAGTATTTTCATTGCAGCTCTGAGTAATAGTAAATAGTTAGAAATACATATAAAGTATCCATCATTAAAGCTCTAAATGCACTAGACAGTTTATATATATGTTGATGTATGAAAATATATACATTCATAATAAAGGAAGGAAATTGGTATCTCTCTTTTTCAAGTTTTATTTCCTAGAACCTAAATTCATTCAGATAATGAGTGGAAAAACAAACAAACTGCTATATACTATTGCCTCTAGGGAGGGAAACTGCATAGTTGATGACATCTATATTACCCCACCATAAGTCCACAATAAAAATTAGAGAACCTTAATTATAGTGTGACAAGCAACTAAATATTAAGGTATAACGTATGACTAGTGTTTTGTTGTACAATTGTAAGAGTAGATTCATAAAATTAATAGGGAGGTTGAAGAGTTTAATAGGTTAGTACAAATCTCCAACAGGAATTATCCCAACTCCAAGGGGAGATAACAATAACATTAATGCATTGATGTGAATCAGAACAATAGAGTCTCATTATTTAGATGTTCCTTATTCTAGAACAAGTCAGCTGACTCTAGCCCAGAGGCCAATTCCGACCCATCATCTATTTCTGTAAATAAAGTTTTATTGGAACACAACTTTGTTCATTTACATACTGTCTGCAGCTGCTATCACACTACAACAGCAGAGCTGAGTAATTGCCAGAGACCACGAAACAATGGCACAAAGCCTAAAATATTTACAGATTGTTTGCCGACTGCTGGTCTAGAGCTTCTTTGTGGAGTTCCAAAAATGGGAAGAGCTGATACTCCTAGAAACATTACAAAGAAGCTGGATAACCATCGGCATCAGGAACACACATTCCTCAGTCCTTTGTCTGGAGTGAAAAGGAATAGCAGACTCCTTATCTGAAAACCCTTAAAAAAAAAATCCTTGAAAATCATCATTGCTTTTCGCAGGTTAAGGAAGGCAGGGAGCATAGGCAGTAAGAAACTTCTGTATCTTTCATATATGCTCTCTTAATATCATCCTAATTGTTTATTCAAGGGGTCATTGTGTGTTCAGATACAGCTCAGACTCAAAAAATGTAAAGTAGCTGCCATTTCCATGTGTTTCATTAGTTCTTAGAGTTTAACAGTCATTTCTTTTTTTTTTTTAAAGATTTTTATTGGGTAATTGGGGGGATGGGAACAGTGATGGGGAATTGGAGAAGGGGAACAGACAAATTGCTGTCGTTTTGTTCTTCAATCTAGTTGTGGAGGACGCTGCTTCACTGGCCCAAGTTGGCACCATCATTGCGCTCTTTCCAGGTGAGGCAGATCAGTCGCCGGCTTCTCAACGGCCGCTCACTGCGGCTGCTGGCCGCTCACGCTGGCTGCTGGCTACACACGGTAGCCCATGGCAACCCACTGCCACAAGGGCTGCAGCCTACGCCGTGGCCAGCGACTCAGGGCAGCCCAGCTCCAGGCTGAGCTGTTGTTCAGCATCTTAGCTGTAGAGGGCAGTGTCACTGGCTCTCATATGTGGGATCCGGACCGGGGCCCTCTGGTATCCCAAGCGAGTTCTTAACCATCGCGCCACTGGGCCAGCCCAGTCATTTCTTTCTTAAGAGCATTTCCTCTATTAAAGTGTTGACGCTCCACAAGTAGTTTAAACCAATAGGAATGCCCCTATATCTGCAGAAGGATGGCTACTTCATCCAGGCCCTGCAGGCTCCCTTCTGTTTAGCTCAAACTGTGAAATATATGTGATATCTGTGCACTATGAACACAGGTACAGTTTTGATGATATGTTATATGCGTGTAGGTATCCATCTACTGATATTAGAGCTCAGATTTTCAGTTCATTCATTTAGGTTATCCTGGAAAAGCTGTAAAGGAAGACTTCTAATCAATATATATATACACATACTAATGACCCAGAGGTAGAGATATTCTTTTGAACTGTATATTATTCGAGCCATACATCTCCTCAGCCTGACTGTAGCTCACACATTTATTGTTTATGTTTTATGAAATAATAATGTTCCAGACAGTGGCGAAGAAATGCTTATTTGCCCATGGGTCATACATCAGAGCTCATATGCACACTGATGGATAGAAGAGGGAGCTTCAATTTGCTTTAAAAGAACGAGATAAAAAGTGATAAAGGAGGGGAAATAGCATTTTCAGTTGATCAGTTTGATCACTATTATAGATTGCTTGTCAGAGGGGGAAAAAAAAATCACATTGCTTCAAGTTTTCAAAGGATTAGCATTGGACTAAGTTATTCCCTAAACCCCTACTTACCATTATACCTCAATTATTTGACTTTTTTGCTAGCAAATGCCAATCACTCCCAGGTGTCCTTCATTATCAAGTCAAAGCATTTTCCTTCCCAAACCTCAGATTGCAGCATTTCCGAAAGCTTACTGATGGTTTTAAGGGGAACAGAACTTTGCAGATAAGACACTTTATAGTTTGAAAATTGTTTTAAGAACAGCATGCTGTAAGTGTGTGAGATTAATTCTCTCCTCATCACACACAGATGAAGTTGGGGAGGTTTTTCTCCTATAATCAGGAGAGCTTTCTGTTATTGTAACCCTTTCTGACTATGATCCAGCATCTGCCTGTTTGCAGAATAAAGAAAAAAAGCGAGCCTTGAAGCTGCAAATGAATACAATACTACTGTATATTGTTAAAAACGGCAATGATGGTATGTGAGGGGACTCATTAATTCTATACATCAAATTAACTAGATTGGCTCATTTTAGATGGACATCACTATTGCTGTTGCTTTTTTAGTTCAGTATGTATGCAACTCAGATCTAAGGTCCTGTAAAGCAGACAGAAAGAGCTAGTGTTTGGACATTTCTATTTAGAAAGGACCAAATTCCTGGTAAATATTTGCACACGAATGCAGGCTAATCAGGCATCCTTATCAAGTAGTAAAGGTCATGCTTTACTCAAAGTTTAACACGGAATGGTTAAAGCAAGGACAACTTTCGGGCACCCTTATCAACATATTAGCCCCAATTGCATTTTCCAAATATGTTATCAAAATGGTAATTCTGTGCTTTCCTTTCTGTAGCTAGACTACGTTTCATAAAGGTAGAATTATTGCTATAAATATATTGGGAGGAAACTATTTCAATTACTGGGAGAATATGTAACTCCAAGTCTATTTATTTCAATTTATTCAACTGTCTTGATATATTCGCTCACAGAACTTTATAAAGAATGAATAAATTCACCTTGAAATTGTGCCAAATGACTTTGGCTGGGCTAGACAGTGAGAGGAATCCAAGTCCCTCTTTGAAATAAGCCTTGACAATGCTGATCAAAACAAAGGGGCTACTCATTTATTAAAGTGACAGCTCAACCCTGGCTTCAAGCTTATGGGCTGATGGGGCCTGGGGTGCTAGTCATGGCCAGAGGGGCTGGCCTCTACCAAATATTTTTACTACTCCCACACTCACAGCCTATAGATGATGGTGTGACATTTCCTAAGGCATTAGCAGCTGTTCCGATGTCAAGCAGCTGGTTTGAGAACTGTCATCCACACCCCGTTATTATTCCATGAGCAACATGTTAGCCAGAGAATGCTTTCATAAAGCCGCCTTGGTTTCCCTTTAGTTACTTACAATCTATCAGAACTTCAGCAAGGAGGGGTGTCATGGATAACAACTCTATTCAAACAAAATTGGACATGCAATGGTCATGCCAGGTAATGGTTATTATTACAGGTTTGTGAAATGAACATTAAGTAATGTGTTGCTAACAATAGCTAATGCACCACAGCTTGTGAATAGATCATTTATTTTGGAAGTTAGAGTGGATTCAACTTACTGTTACCTTATTTAACAATTAAAGAATTATAATGCCACCCTGGATGCTCTCAGAATGCTGCATACACCAGAATCATCAGCATGAGTATGGCAGTGGGAGTGGGTTGGGGACACAACCTCCCACGTGGGCATGGCCATCCGAAAGCTGCACAGTCATGCAATAAAGCAAACTGTGATCAACAAGGCAACAGCACAGTTAAACTTTTAGTCATCTACAGAATAACCTTGACTTCTTAAGTACGTTTAGCAACATTTTAGAGCAAGTGTTCTCTCTTGGAACACTGATTGCTATATGTTAAACCAAAGGGTTTCATCTAAGAGCATTCTGTTGTAAAATCAATACTAATTCAGTAAAGACAAGTTCTTGAACCAGCATAAAGTAGTGTCAGAATCAGATCACTGTCTGGAGAAAGAGAAAAGTGTCTTAAAAAAAAAATAGAATAGTCTGAAAAGAATGAGGCTGAGTAAGCGTAAGCTTGTATGAAAACTTTAAATGAGGACGGCAAAGCACAATACCAGTCACAAGTACAGGCTGGATATTCCCAAAGCTTCTAATAAATCTCAGCTTCCCTCAAAAGACAAGTTTACCTCGGCTGGCAAAAAGAAATCTGTAAACTTTAAAGGCATTTTAGTAACATGAGACCAATGTAGCCTGATGAAAATAAAGATGGCAATATAGCTGTTTTTATTCTTTCATTTATTGATGAACATGTATGCATGCTAATTACTCTTTCTACAATCATTCATTATCATATAGTTGACTTTACTATTTATTCTTCCTTCCTAGGTAAATTTCCAAGCGTTTGTAACATCATCACCAGTTTCTCTCAGGGCATTATTTTTCCCAGCGTTAGCCCACGTAGTGTAGAAAATACTGAATAAACCCTAGGATCAAGGTACAGGCATGTGACCTCCAACTGACCAATCATATTTAATCCCTGAATTCCAATTTGAATTGACAAAGAAGAGTTTTGAGTCTCCAAGTTAGCCATCTTACAGTATGGAGAGAGCTTCTTGGAAAAAACTGAATAACTAAAGGGAAAAAATAAAACAAAATAAAAAATGAACACAGCTATGGAAAGAGCCTGGTGACCATGAATTTATTCTTATCTAAAACCAGCATAACCCACACACATTTCAGTTATGTAAACCAATAGATTCCTCGTTTCATTAAGCCAATTTGCAATGGTTTTGTTATTGGCACCTGAACAAATGCGAATTTACCTACGTTCAAATTTTTATCAAGTTCTCTTTTACAAGTTCTTATATAAAATTGCTTTTAAAAAGGAAAGAATATTATCAAAATAGATTTGTGAATATTTGACAGATAGCCTTCACCAACATTTTTTGCCTATGTTTTAATGGGAAAAATATACTTAATCAACAAATGGTGCTAGAAGAACTGGACATCCTCATGTGAAAAAAATCTTACCATCCTTCACACAAATCAACTCGAAACTGATCAAACCTTAAAAGCAGCCGGGGACAAATGACAGGGTAATTTCAAAAGACTGATAACCTCAGCCGAAATTGACTTATCGATCGAAAAAACAAAAGCCAGAAAACAATGGAATATTGATCTTTGAAATTTTGAAAAACAAACAAAACTTTGCTTATCTAAAATTACACATCCAGCAAAAATATCTACAGAGAATGCAGGTGAACTAAAGACACTTTCAGACAGACAGACAGAGAGAGACAGAGAGAGAGAAAAAGATGTCAAGAAAATAAAGAAAAGGAAAATCTGGGTGAATCCATAACTATCAGGCTTGTACTAAAGGATGTTCTGGACGGAATTGTTCAGGAAGAATATTGATCACAGAAGTAAGATAAAATGAAGGAAGATAGGAAAAGTAATGGCGAGTAAATATGAACAAAAATTAACTCAAAAAGGATCATGGGCCTAAATGTAAATTTAAAAACTATAAAACATCTAGAAGATAATATAGGAGTAAATCTAGTGATGTTGGGTGTGGCAATGATAGTTTAGATACAACATCAAAGACATGATCTATGAAATAAATAATTGATAAACTGAAATTAAAAACTTCTGCTCTGAAAAAAAAGCAAAGAAAATGGAAAACCAACCTAAAACCAAAGACTGGGAAGAAAATTTTTACAAAAAAAACTGCTACTGAAAATATATGAAGAACTCTTAAAACTCAACTGTGTAAAAACAACTTGATTGAAAAAGGGGCCAAGGAATTAAATACCTTATCAAGGAAGATATACAGATGGCAAATAAGCTATAAAAAATTGCTTCACATCATATATCACTAGAGAATTGCAAATTTAAACAACAATAAGATACCACTACACATCTATTAGAATGGCCAAAATATGAAACACTGACAATACAATATAGTGAGGAAGTACAGCAACAGAAACACCCATTCATTGCTGCATGGAGTGCAAAAAAGAACAGCCATTTGAGAAGATAGTTTGTCCATTTCTCACAAAACTGAACATACTGTTACCATATGATCCAGCCATCACATTCCTTGTTATTTATCCAAAGAAGTTGAAAACTTATGATGAAGTCTTATGTCCACACAGAAACTTGTAAATGGATATTTATAGTACCTTTATTCATAATTGTCAAGTTATGAATATTTTTACTCTGCATGATACCGTAAATGAAGGATACACGTCATTATACATTTGTCCAAACCCACAGAATGTACAACATCAAGAGTGAACAAGAAACTGGACACTTTGGGTGATAATGACATGTCAATGTAGGTTCACCCATTGTAACATATATATATATATATATATATATATATATATATATATATATATATATATATATATATATATATATA
>NW_017732198.1:326653-331296 GCF_001890085.2 Hipposideros armiger
GTTCTCATGGAGAGAAATGGCGTGGATCCAGCCTAAGTGAAAACGAGGCAATCAGATTCAGAAAATGCATTTTCAAAGACAATCATTTCCATGTGAAGAATAACACATATGTGTATGATCAACTGTACTTCATTCTTCAGATCCCCTACATGAGGCTATCGAAGTGACTCTATAAACTGAATTGATCCATCAAATTAGTTAAACAATTTGTAAAACTACCGTTTTTTTAAAACAGCTTTTTGTTTTAATGAATCCATTTGGTAAGCTAACTATTTTGACACTGAGAATACAATCATGCAGCGTAATTTGGCTCTTCAGAGTTTAAAAGCTGAATTCTACACAGTTTAGAACCATTGCATGATGAAAATTTTCTCTCATCTGAGACAGCGGCACCCCATGTCAACAGTCTGTGTTTGTGTTATATGATATAGGATACACATATCCTAGCAAGGATGTAATAGATCTATTTGACCTAATAGATTCTGTACCATTAATATACCTGTAAAACCTTCATATAGATGATTTAAATCCTTGTTTCTCTGATATTTTTTCATTGAAACTTACTTGAAAAATTTGAGCTTGTCATTGCAATATCTGCAATATCAAGATAAACATAAAAATCTTATGATTTTAGAATTTTTTTCTTCTGAGAGAGATATATAATGAACCTCTAAAAAGCACCAAATGTTAAAATATAAAATGAAGTAAACGAAGCAATGAAGAAAATTGCTTATAAAATGGCATAATTATTTAGTAATTATTCACTTTATGCTTTCAAAATATGGTACAGTGTTTGTGTTTGTAATAGCTCATTCATTTTTCATATGAAAGCATACCCATAAATATTTGTCTAAGTAAAGACCTGCTCTGTGTACAAATGATCATTGAAACTGAGTGCTTGAAAACTAAATCTTCAATGTTTTCACTGAGAAATAATGAAACATATTTGATAAATAATTCATTTACACCTGCTGTGCATAATAATCACTCATGACGTTGGCGTTCGTTCTGAAATAGTTCTCCAAATAAGGTGTCCTTTGCACAGTGTTGTTCCCACTGTGGAGACTTGAAAGTTTGTGATATTTCAGTAAGCGTGTTGGTCTAAGAATTAACACAATAAAATTGCTCCCCAAAATTTGTATAAATGATTTTATCTTAAATATGCATAAGGCTTGGTCAAGGTTTAAATAAGAATTCTGTGAAAGAGATAGCAAGTCCTAAATCAAGCTACACTTTTTAAATTTTNATGATAGTAAAGTGACCTGAAATTGCCAGTGCTACTTATATCAATAGTCTATGTATACAATAAAATATATGAGGATAAGCATACAATACCGAATAATTAAATTTACTAAAAATTTTGGGATTTTAATACAAACATAGAATGATATAAGATATACAAATAAATATTCTCAAATGAAATACACATGTGCATATAATTAAATATATGTTATGTAAAATACATAGGAATATATGTGTTCTTATATAGATGCGTGTACATATATATACATATGTATATTTCTTGTTTTCATAGTTTCCTTAATAGCTTGATTCATTTAATCCTACCTTTTCCTTATCACTGTTTGCCTAAATTTCATATCTGCTGCTTAAATATTGTTTGTTTGCATTTGTTGGATTCTTGGTCATTTTGAATATTTAACAATAATCACTATAAATAATTACTTTCAGAATGTTTTTCAAGTTTGATTATTCTCATTCTCAAATTTTTCTCCTCTTGTGTATTGAATTACCATCCTTTGAATGAATATACTATATGTGTGTATACATATTTGTATGTATATGTATATAGACATATTTATCATTTATCTATCTTTGGAAAGGGTAGAGCAGAGAGAGGGAAACAGAGAAAGAGAGAAAGGGAGAGAGGGAGAGAGGAAGAGAGAAAAAGAGAGAACTAGAGAGAGAGAACATGCAAGAGCATGCACACACACGTGGGAACTCCATAAGCTAATTTTTTGCTATAAATTTAGACTTTGGAGCTTCTCTCTTTTGCCTTTTTAAAAATATACTCTGAAAACCTCTGTATAGTCCTTCAAATACTTCTCTGGAAAACAAAACAAAACAAAAAAACCTTGAGATATTTGCATCTACTTTAAATCAAATGATTTTGTTTTTTGTTTGGTTTTGGTTTTGGTCGGGAAGGAGTAATGTTAGGGTGAGAGAAACTGGAGGACGAAGAGAGTCCATTAGTTTCCTTGACCCTTAGTCTACTATAATGTTCAAGGATATATAGAGGTACCTGCTAGACAGAAATAAATTATCTTACTAGAAACCATGGTTTTGAAACCATGAAGTGCACACAGCAAAAAATGTTTACATTAACAAATGTATTTCTTGCCTGTAAACTACATTACGTATATGACAGGACATTGCAAGGTATTTGTTTTATTCAAAATTTAAATCAAATTCATGTTTGACTCAGTCAAAAAGCAATAATATAGCTCCAATCCCATTACATTTCAGATTTCATGCAATCTTTTTTTTTAGCTGAGCCACCCTGCCTCCTTTTGGCAGCTCAGGCAAGGAGTCGAACCGGCAACCCTGTTGCTCAGAGCTCCACACTTGAGTGAGCTCTTAACCAATTGAGCCACTCGGCCAACCCCAATGCAGACTTCTTTATATTACTCTGGTTAATATAATGGACTTCAGAGTTTGTAATGGAATATTTTAATTCATTTTTGATTTGAGACCAAACTCATAATTCTCATTCCTATAATCTAGCAAATTATAAATGTTAAGTGAATATATTTTTAATAATTGGATCTTGTAGAATCAGGCCAAAGCTTGGCATTTTCTCTATCCCTTTTAAGTATTCACTTAATGTCAGCCTGAAATTTTCTTATTTTCAAAACCTCCATCAGGACTCATGCAAGTTATCTTGCCTCATATCACAGTGACAATGATTCAACAAGAACAAAAAAATTCCTTGTACATGCAATACAAATCACACATATGTGTGAGATGAGGCAAGTGTGTAGACAGAATGTGGTTTCTAAAGAATTTTCCATATATTTTAACAGAGATTCTTATTTATCAAATATAGTTATATGCACATTGCTCAGGAAAAAAGGGTGGGAAAATTCTATTTATTCTTACCAGCTGATTTGTTTTGATTCAGGTGTTTGAAAATACTATGTTTCTTATTTACCACTTCTAAACACTTCTCCATCTTTCCTTCTGGCGATTCTGTTTTTCTTTTTGTTTTGTTTCATTTTATTTTTTCTTGTTCTTAGAAGAAATGATTTAGGAATTTGAAGTTTTTGTAGAGTTGAATAGTTAACCTACAGCCCCAGCTTCATCTCCTCTTATTCTCAAGACAGAATAAAAATCTCCATAATCTTCCGATATCCAGCTTTTCCTTTCATATTGGTCATTTTTATTTCCCCCTCCTCAGCAAAACTGCTGATCAAGTGTCAGGTTCCATTTGGCTGGCTTAACGGCACATTTTGTCAGTTTTTACAGCTCTGGAAAATGTCCTCAATTTACTTTAATTGTCTTCTCTCAGGTGGCAGCGATCAAATGACACTGATACCGGAAGCATTTCTGATTAGAGCAATGAGTTTTGATTCTCCAGCCCTCTCAGCCATACCATACTCAAGTGATAATGAACAACCTCACAATTAAATAGACACCATTTTTGAGTTGCTATATAAACAGCAGGACACAGTCTTATTACTTAATTACCAGAATGCCAACTGATAAAAGTAAAGCCAGCGTTTTCTTCTAAGCTGTGGACTCCAGAAGAGTCTCTTTGGAATTGATTCCTTTATCTACTTACTTACATTAAAGCCTGCCACTGTGAAATGAAAAAACAGCACTTCTTATACCTAAGCCGCCAACTTGTTTCCCTTCCCCTTCTTAATACTACAGGCACTAATTAATTATCAATTTCTTTACTTGTAACTAAAGATTGAGGAAAAAACAACACATTACATTGTTTCATACTGCTAGTCTCTATGAAAAAGGAGGAAAACATGTTCTTTCTTTAAATTATATTTTCTTCATTTACAGTGAATTAACCCCACCTTCCCCCCACCCCCCAAATTCAGCGTAATCAACCTCTAGTAGATTGCCAGTGAGTGAGTATTTTAGTAATTTAATAATTCCAGAGAGGTAATTAATTATATCAATTTATTACATTAACGTTTGTAAGAAAGATTATTCTCTTGTTCAGATCATTTACTACTGCCTGGTGGATGGCCGCATGAAGCAGAACTAGTAAATAATTTCTTCCATGTAAGATCACTGTCACATTTCTTTAGATTCTTTGTTTTTAATGTTACATTTTATTAGAACTTTAAATTATAAAAGGGGTCAATTAATGTGACTAATATTGCCAGCTAGGTTTTACACTTTAAAACATTATACAATAGATAGAATTGTAGGACAACTGATTTGCTTGTGAGAAAATGGTTGAATCTCTTTTTATTTCTCAGTCTCTGAAATGTGACAGCCTCCTCATTCAAGCCCTATGTACATAAAATGGACAAAAATTGCCACTACTTTCATGTAACTCTTGTTTTTTATTACATTTTTGTTTCATTTTCATTAAAGAAGGTTTATATAAGAATACTAAGTAAAAAAGATCAAGTTGATGATATCCAAAAGACATTAGGAATATG
>NW_017732198.1:338851-341389 GCF_001890085.2 Hipposideros armiger
GCGATCTAGGATTGTCTCAATCCAATTCCAGGAGAATCCAAAACTAAGCTGCACTCCTTGCAGGGTACTACTTTCAGTTTTTCCTTCCTCCTATGATGCCACCATGAACACCTATTCCTCTCTTTTTAGCCCCAAGAACCTGTCAAAAGAACTGCCCAACACCTTACGTCCTATAGGAACTGGAAAACACCGAAAAGGGAAAACATTCTGGACATGAACCTTGCCCTTGATATTCCTCTGTTAATTCTGCTTTCAATACCATTTCTCCAGTCTAATTGTTCTGGTTCTCCTCAGGAAGAAAGCTTCATCTGAATGATCTATTCTGCCATTACTAAAGGCTCCACTGCACTGCTTCTTGTCGTCTAGCTTATGACACTGGCATGGCTCCAAAAAGCCATAAGGCAGGCAATAAGAAAATGTAGGTGTTACAAAAACTGCAAAGAATGTTGGTGTGGAAAGAGAAAATTCTTCAGTTGAGACTATTATCCTCATTTGAATCAAACTACTCTTTTCTGTGCCAAAACATTAAATTACCAAATGACAGAAATGTAAATAAGACTTCTGTAAACTCCAAATATTTCATATCATTTTCTCTTATCAAATTTTTAAATTAAAAATATATAATATATGCTTACTATAAAATAAATAAAAATTGAATTATAAAAATATTTATTCTTCATCAAAATTTTCAATTATAATAAAAATGTGAAAACTAACTTTAAATACATTTCAGAACACATATTTATATTTTAATACTAAATTATCTTTAAATAACTTGTATTATAATATTTGAGAGGGTTAATTTTACACTTGCACTTTGAGATCAAAAGAGATGAAGAACATAATAGGGAGAATCTAAACAGAGAATATAAAAAAATCAAGCAATCTTGAAAAGCAGTAGATGCTATGAAAAGTAGCAGGGAAACGAAAGAAACAATAAGTGGAGGCAGAGAGATAGAGAACGGTTTAAGAGTCAAAATATGAAATGTACACAATGGACACAAGGTCAGGACAGAAAAATGGTATTTAAAATATTCAAAGTTAATAAAGTACTTCCACTCTTTGCTGTGTGTTTTCAAAAATCACTAAGCAATTCTTCAATTCTTGGTCGACCCTGAGTGAGTAGCCTTCAAATTTAGCCCAATTCTGACACTATCTATGTAGAGACAGTGTCAGATCCCACAAGTTTAGGGCTCAGCCCTACAAGACTGGGCATCAGTTCAGATGCCAATCACAAGCACTGACCAACTGGCTATAAAATGAAGGTTCCCAAGACCACTCCTGGTGTCATTAATTTTCTAGAACAGCTCACAGAACTCTGGAAAANCTAAAATAGCTTAGAAATTTCTTTTCTAACAGTAGATGTTCTCAACAAATGTTGGGCTGGATAGATGAAAGAGGCTGTCTTACCAATCGCCAAGTTCAGGGATGTCTCAGTAGGGTAGAGACAGAGTTAGTATGAATCCGGTGCTTACTATTGCTATAGGGTGTTAATATCGACTTGGCAATTATTAGTAATAAATGGTAATTAAAATCATGGAGTGATTGAGATTCAGGGACAGTAGAGATAGTAGGCACAAAGCCTAAGATAAAATTTAGCTGTTCATAAGTCAATAAAATATGAAAGTAACAATAAAATCAGAAAAATGCTTGAATATAATAAAAATTATACTCAAGGTGACTGAGTGATTACATACACTGTGGCATCACTACAGCAAGAATGTCATAAAGAAACAAAAAGCTGAAGAAAACACAAAGGAGTCTCCAAAATGAAAAACAACAGAAACAGGAATTTGAGAAACGGCAGAGCACAATGTTGAGTAGAAACCAAATAACAATTGTTATTTTTATCTAGAGCATTTTAGTATTTTATAAACATAAATGATAGAAAAAATCATTTTCATAGCAGCAGGAGAGAGCCTCGCTCATAGAGAAACAGGGCTTGAATTTAAGGGTGATGCAATATTCAAAAGGCTGATATGTGGAGCTGACCTCATTACATACATTTTCCAATTAAGTCCAATGTGCTTTCTAATATGTTTATTGGACTTAATAGTCAAATATTTCAAAGATGCTTGTTACATAAAATTTAAATATAATCCTCCCTAATAACTGAGATTTCAACCAGATGTTCTGTTAACACCATGATTTTAAGGTTTTTAGCAATTATAGGCAAGAGATAATATGATTTGACTTTAAAAAACAAACAAAAAACCTATGTATTTCTTTGGGCAGTAGTACCTTTGTTGTAAGTGCTGCTAAAAAGCGGTGAAACTTAATTAGTTTAGAAAGGAATTTAATCACTGCCACCCCATCATGTGGTCAAATAAGTATTGGTCAGGAAAGTCAATTATTAATCCCACTTCTGAAAGCTCTGTTTGCGGATGCATCACAGACTGGAGAGGCCAGGGTGGAGACATTGAAATACAACTGAGCAAAGCCATTGAACAGAACAGAATGCAAAGCTGAAACCCACCTTCACAAATTTAGTTTCTCTTGTTTCTGGGTTTGGGATTTGTTTGTTTGTTTGTTTTGGTG
>NW_017732198.1:349013-353590 GCF_001890085.2 Hipposideros armiger
ATATATACACATATATTCATTATATCTATATATATTCATGATATAGAAATTGAGACTGTTGGTGATATTATCATGGAATGAGTTTTAGCTCACAAAGTCTTATACTGTCTGTTATGAAATACAAGTATCTTTCCATAACATATAAATTCATCAATTACCACACAAATTCCCAGAAAAGGCAAGTTCAAAAGACAAAAGAAACCAACTACATGTTTCCCATTAGAATGCAGTAACTCCTATAAGCATTTTTCCCCTACTGGTAATGTTTATTTATCACAATAAATGACAAAAATGTATTTTCCAGAAAGACATTTAAATCTAAGATATTAATTTATATTATTCTATTTTTATATTATATTAATGTTATTTAAGGTATGGTTTGATTATTTTTTTTGGAATCACTTTCCATTATATAGAATTAAATACACTAAGACTTTAAGACTCAGATAAGCTAGTTCAATTTACGAGCTGTTTTATTTTCCCTCTCAAATCCCACTTTAAAAGCCATTCACATATTCAACTTATTTCTTCTAAAAATATTCAAGCCTTTTAAAATTAAACTATATGCTTTTCATATGATAGGCCAATTCCCTTCTGCCCTGTTAAACAGTCACTGGCTATTTAATAACAGCATCTGAAATGAATGTGAACAGCTTTATTTGTTGGTCTATAATCATGATTAAAGTATTTACTACTAAGTATAAAGATCAGGTTTCTAATAACATCATTTACCAGCCTAACTACACAACACTCTTCAATTTGTCATTATCACCTACTTGAAGAGTTCACATTTCTGTATAAATTAACATTTACTCAATGCTAAAATTCAAATATTTATCCCAGATAGTGTAGGAGAACTTTTCACCTCATTTTTACTTCTTCTACCTAATCTTTACTCCAGTTATCTTGACAAAATAAATAAAATATATTTTGGTTTCTGGTAGAGTACCACAAGTAAGGAAGACTAAAAATATTTTGTGTCTTTGGATAGAAAACTCTTTGTCACAAATAACTTGACAAAGTGGGCAAAATTCCATCCTTATCATAGCTCTTCTACAATACATTTCCCAGTTAAGTTGTTAGACAATTTTAGTTCTACCACTCTAAAAACTCTAGAAAAGGCCAGACCTTACCACAACTCCCTGACATTGCTCCAACGCTGCTGGGAGCCGGCTGCACCTCAGTGTCTGACATGGCCAAACACACTGCAATTGTGACAAATTCTGAAGCTCTGACTGAGAAACAGATACTGCTTTATATCTTANTGCTACCCTCTCAGTATATGGATAGTTTCCGGTTCCCTAATGTGGAAGCCCATCAAACCCTCTCCTTTAGAGTTTTAAAGGAGGCTTCATTACAGGGCATGATTTATTAAATCATTGGCCATTGGTGATTGAGCTCAATCTCCAGCCCCTCTCCCGTCCCTGGAGGTCAAGTTTGGGGCTGAAATTTCCACCCCCTAATCATGATTGATTCCCCTAGCACAAGGGTCGGCAAACTGTGGCTCGCGAGCCACATGCGGCTCTTTGGGTGCGTTCCATCTCAAAAGTTTGCCGACCCCCGGAAAAAGGAAATCCTGTCCCTCACAACAATTTAAAAATGATTCAAGAGTCATAAATATATTTTTACATAATCACCATTATGTGAGTAATAGCCTTTAAAATTTTATAAATGAAACTATGATAGTTGTATTTTCTTTCTCAATTTTACTTCAGAGCCACATGTACGTACCCAAAGAGCCACACGTGGCTCCCAAGTTGCAGTTTGCTGACCTTGGGGGCTCTTCCATCTCAAAAATTTGCTGACCCCTGCCCTAGCATCAGCCTTGCTTCTGAGCTTTCCAAAAGTCACCTCATTAACATAAACTCAGATGTGACTGAAAGGGGCCTGTCATGAATAACAAAAGAGGTTCCCTTCACCTTTAAGGCTCTTATCACTTAGGAAATTCCAGGGGTTTTAGGAACTTTAGACTAGAAGAGGATTAAGACTAAATATGTTTCTTATTATAAATCACAATCTCAAACACTCAAAAATAAAAAAAGTTTATGAGAGGAAGATGGCATTCAAAAATAATTTAAAAACAAACTCGCCAATTGTTTGTCTATCTGATAGGCAACTCATTCACTCTATATTCACTCTATCTCATTTAATTTCATTAATGTGTGTGTAGGCAAACTTTGATTTCCAAATATAAGACTATTTCAATGACAGCATAGGTCTGTGAGGATATTGGAAGTTTATGAACCTTACCAATGCAAGCAGATTAAAAGCAAGTAACTCACAATGTTAGGAACAACTTTAAAGAAGGAAAAGTCAAATTGTACTTCACAAAATTCTATTATTATGTTTGCATGTAATAATCTGTCCTTTTTGTTTACTCAGTAAAGCCACCATTAACTCCATGAGAGACCAGGGATAATATTTCCTAAAATTACCTACATTTCCTACTGAAAATGAAGACTCCATAGAAAGCCCATCTTATGCCTACAAATAACATGAAAAACAGAATACCCCTTATTTCATGCTCTCCAGATGACTGTTTAGGCACCAAAGCTTTCAAAGTACCATCCTCTCCTTCCCTAATATACCCATTTAACTGATTCCATATTTAAGAATGCTGGCGATTATTATCAGAAGCCCACACAACAAAAGCAAGACAAAAAAAACCAGAACACACAAAAAAATCAACAACAACAAAAAACAACAAAGAAAACCTTCGCTTTAGATAATAGCCACATTGTGGGGGTGTGGTCACCAGCATGAAGAAACAGAAATGGAGGTTTTTTGTTTACTTCTAAGATNAAACTAAGCAAAAGTATACAGCACAGCGTTTATCACAAATGTCTGTGTAATCACCATCTAGATTAAGACACAGAGCACTGCTAACAACCTAGAAATTCAACCCCTCTACTCTTTCCCAAAAACTACTTACTCCCAACCTCTAAAAAAGGTAACTGAATCTCGTGATATTCACTTTATATTTCCTTTATTTCTTATACCAATCAAGCATAAAACCCTAAAACCAGGCAGTTTATTTTTAGAAATATGTATAAACATTATCACACAGTATATAGTCTTTTATGTCTGGTGTCATTTACCAAATGTTTTATTTGTAAGATTCAGCCATATAGTTCAGTGTAGCTATAAGCCTTTGGTTCTCATCAATTATATAGTATATCATAATTTGCATTCATGACAATTTCATTTATCCAAATAGCCTATGGAATTCTGTTATGAATATTCTTATACGTATCCTTTGCACATATTCTTTGCTACACATCTAGGGGTACAAATGCTGGGATATGGAGTATGTGTACATTCACATTTAGGAGGAGAGAGGGCCAAACTGCATCTCAAAGCTGCTCTCCATTCTGCAAAGTAAGAGAGTGCCCAGTGTTCTACACATTCACCAACATGCAATTGCCAGCCGTTTCAATTTTAACCATTCCAATGGGTACCTAATGGTGTCTCGTCATGTTTTAATTTGCATTTCCCCAAATATCAATACCGTTGAGAACTTTTCCAGAATTTTCATTTGACACTTATTCAAGCCGTTTGCCCATTTTTCTCATGGATTCTTTTCTTTTCCTTAATAATCAGTAGGAGTTCTTTATATATTCAAAACATCAGTCTTTTATCCACTTATGCATTATAAATATTTTTTTTCATTCTCTTAATGGCATCTTTTGAAAATAAGTTCTTGAATTTAGTGTTGTGAAATTACCAATATTCTCCTTTATGGTTAATACTGTCTGTGTCCTACTTAAGAAATACTTCGTCACACAAATATAAAGATAGTCTTCTATATTATTTTCTAGAAATTTGTATCTCCTACCTAAATGTATAATTTACTGAAATTCATTCTTAATATATGGTGCGAGATAGCAGTCAAGTTGTACTGTTTTCCATATGGATACTCAAATGTTCCATCATCATTTGTAAAAGCACTATGATTTCCTATTACTTATGATGAAATTAACTCTGTGTGTGTGTGTGTGTGTGTGTGTGTGTGTGTGAAACTGGAGTTTGTAGTGCTCTTGATTCTGTGACTTAATGTCACTTTCTAGTTTTGCTAAGCTTTCAGCCAACTTCTGCTCAGATATTTTTTTTCTGCTCCATTTCCTGTCTGATTTCCCTTCGATTCCAATCACGGAGAGTTTGATCCTCTTGCTGTGTCACCTATGTCTCATACTGCTACTCTGTAGTTTTCATTCTTTGTCTTTCTGTTTGTCATTCTGGATATTTACCTCTAAGCTATTCCTCTTTGGATTCTCTTTTCAACCATGTCTAATATGCATTACACTCATCAACTTGTTGTCTTCATTTTAATTTATGTAAGTCTAATATTTCTACTTGGTATTTTAAAAACCACAGCCTTCCGCAAATACTCAATCTTTACTTTAATTATTTTGACAGAGTGAGATCATTATTTCAAAATCTGTGTCAGATAACCTGACCATTTGGAATTTAGTGGCCAGTTTTCGATCTTTCACTGTTTGTATTGCTTTTGTGCACACTGTGTCCTTTCCTCCTGCCCTTGGTTATTTTCAGTGGGTACCAGATAGAAAAAAAAAAAA
>NW_017732198.1:361150-366722 GCF_001890085.2 Hipposideros armiger
CTCAGAACTTATTTGTTTTTTTAATAATAGGCTTTTATTTATTTATCATTCATTCACAAAAATACCCCATGTGTTTATCATACTGGAGGAAGAGTGAAGTGTGGTGAAGTACTCAAACTTTGACATCAGACAAACCCAAGTTCAATCACAAGTTCTACTACTTGTGCACTGTTTCACCTCATGCATTGAACGTCTATGCATCTCAGTTTTCTCTGTTGTAAATTATTACAAATGCAAGGCAAAAAAATTTAACCTTGTTATTTATTTGCGAGGTAGGTCGCTGAATGGGTTATTGAAGAGAAATGAGAAAATGTTTACAAAGTATTGGGGAAGTAGAGAAAAATGAGCTTTTAATAAATGTCATTGCCACTATTATTACTGGCTACTGCTACTATTACTGTTTTTACTGTTTTAAATCTCTCATTGAATCAAAGGGCTATTTGTGTAAGATTAACTATAAACTCACTTAATATGACGCGCCTCCCACACTGTAATCAAGTTATTGTCCTTTGGGCCTCTCACAATAGCCTCCTCATTTTTTGACCCCTGCTTCTTCCTCATGCTGTTTCTCATCCCATAATATTTTCCTATCACTCGTTTATGAGTTTAAGGAAAAGAAAGGGATGAATAGAGGCTTCCATGGAGGACGCCGTCCTTGGTCAGATGATATGGATTCATAAGGGATCTGTATGGCATAAAATACACCGTGACTTAGAGAGGACAATAGAGGTTGGAGTTAAAGACACTGCTGCAGGAGCCAGTGTGTAAAATGAATGTGTTTGAGGGCTTAGACTAATCTCATGGCAGTAAAAGTGGAAAGACAAAGGATCTAAGAGCCAATATTAATAAAAAGTGAATAAAATTAGGGACTGGTTACATATATGTAGTTTATATTTTAAAGCACAAGGTACATAAGAGTAAGCAAAGATAATGATCAACTAAGATACATCTCTATCTTCAGTATGTGCTGGTTTTAAAGCCTCAGGCCTTGTGTGGGGGATGGGAAGGGAGCGATAGAAAGAGAGAATTTGATAGAGAAAAAAAGAATATGCCAAATGTGCACATTTTTCCATTGAATTACACATGCTTCAGAAGAGCTCGGAGAACAGAACTAATGTTGCTGGTGAACCCATGTGTTGTAGTTTCCATCAACAATTGACTATATTCTTAAGTGCCAGGTACGGACTGGTAAAGACTGCCTATTCGACAGTAAACAGGATAATGTATGACTGCCCTCATTGTCCTTATATTCTGCAATGGAAGGCAACTGGGGAAGATGAACCAATAAACAAACAACATATACTTAGGTATGAGTATTTACTGTATATGGATATTATTGTAGATGGAATTTGATAGCAGAGAGCAGAGTCTATAATGTTTATTGCAAGTGTGCTGTAGTATACCACATATGGAAACAGATATTTGATAGATGTTTACAATACACTACTGGTGATTGTCAAATTCAATCTGAAATTCAGACTGAGCAACCTCCCCCAATACTGTACTACATGCAAAACAATTAAAATAGTATAGTAATAATAACAACAACTAATAGTTGTAGTGATAGTAGCAAGTATACTCTATAAAGTGTTTTTTGAAGTCTAAAGAAAAAGAGGTAATCATTTTTCATGCACATTTATAAGTTCATTAACATGGACTCTTATTATTAAGTACCAGATGTGTTCTATGCACCATAAATTTATTACCATATTCAATCTTTATAATAGCCCTATGAGTTATATATTGGAATATTATTTTTATATACTAGAAAGGAGATTATACTCTACAACCTATCATTATGGACAAAGCTTCCAAGGTAAATGTCTTGCTTTTTTAATTTTTGCCAAACAATGAATAATAATTTATATCCAGAAAAGAGAAATTACAACAGTTTTCAGATTGTGCCTATATTTAAAACATTTTTAATAACTGTTGACAGTAGATTATTAAATCCATATTAAAAAAAAGAGTGTTTTATTCTCTTTAATTCCATTTAATCGCTCGTATAATCCTTGACACAAACAAGTGTTTGAAGCGGTTTTCACTTTCAATTTCTAACATCTTCCCTACTCACCACTAAATACTTTCTTTACTCATACTTCACTTTTAGAGGTCCCCAGTCATGTACAGGCTTGTCAGGAGGTAGTTTAATCCCTACCAACAGAAAAACCAACAAAATCAGATTCTCCTTCACAGAACATTGAGGCAATAGAGATATGCCTCAAATTCAGTCAGATATACTCTATTTTGAGAAATCTTGAGAGACTGACATAAGCTTGAGAGTGAAAACTTGACAGCATGACATAAAAACACAAGGACATGAGGTCATATTCACTGGGACAATAGCTTCTAGAGGACTAGACCTGGAGAGGGAGTTCTATTCTGCTTCTTTCTGCATTTGCTATTATAATAGTTTCTCAGCTAGGTTCCAGTTTCAGGCCTGAGGATGAGTATATTAAATTAAATTCATCAGGACCCATTATGAAACATAATTTTACTCCATAACAAAAGATATATGAATTCATTGATAATTCCAGTATGGAGTCATATTTTAATTGGTTACATAATATATCAACTTTCCATTTATATTCAAAATAAGGAATGTTTTAATGACATAACAACAATCTTCCCCTTAATATTATTTATGACAAAATTACTGTTTTTATGTCTAAGCACTGTTTGGTGTTCGATTGCCACACTCCCAATTCTGGCTTATGGGAACAAATCACAAAACAAATAGAAATCAAAAAAGCTCTTCTTATAAATGTAAGCCATGCACATCTGAGACACTGATATTTATTTTACAGTGGCATTCCTGATGTCACCGTTTTTCTTTGGTATTCACTTGCAAGTATCAGAGCAATGCAGATACACAATAACTTAAAAAAAATAGAATGCGTTATCAATCTTCTCAAATTCTGTGTTGGGAGACCTAGTATATCCATATATTAAGTTTCCTTCTAGTATTTCCCTATTACCCCTCTATAGTTCTTCTATAGCATACATTTTACTAATTCTGATTTACAGTTTGGTTGTGTGTTAATCCACTTTACCCATACTGCTACAATTTTTTTTTTTTGCATTTGAATTCAGATAAGATAAGTATAAGGCCGCTTGAGAATCAATATCTAATATATTTCTGAATGTGGTCCTCAGCATTTTTATCTCGAATTAAAACAACTTAAAGTGTTCTCAGTACCACCTTTAATCAAGTGTAACCATAAACTACAAAGAATTGAAAATGAAATGAGTATAAGACATTTCACACTCTAAGCAGTCTGATGATAATGTTTCCACCTGTTAACATATTAATAACAGTGTTAAAAGAGCACAGTGTGCCCGAGGTATTACAAGTCTGTGCAATTTTATATGTGTCAAGAAACGGTTTGCTTGTTAGCAACTGGTTACAGTATCAAAGCAGAGTGAATTCCATGGGGAAATGAGTTGCGTAACAAAGAAAAGGGAAAATCTTCATGTCTTGAGTCATTTAAAATAACCCGTGAAAAGCACTGGATAATACAGCAAAAAGGATTGGCCTCTGGAGGGTATTAGATGTCCTACAGTAATAGATCATTTCCATCCCTAATGTCTGTGATTAATACGTCATAAGTTTGAATGGCGCACTCAAGAAGAGAGACACTGAATACTAACACAAAGAGACAAGCCATAGCATATGCAGCGGACTTCCCACCATAATATAAGGTCGGTTAAATGATGTTTTTAAAATGTTTACTTTCTTCTTCTGTTTTCCTCTGCTTGATCGCTTTAAAAGCATTTTTAGCACTAAGCCGAAAATCTCAATATGAAAACACAAAGCAGTCCAAACAGAACATGATGTGCTTCCCCTACAAATCTTAACAACACTATTAAAGCCTAAATAAAGGCCAAAACCAAAATAAAAGTGCAACAGTGTTTCCATTAAGCCCTTTTCTTGCTGGAAAGTGGAAAACAAGCCTACATGAAAAACTTATCAGTGCGAAAGGTCTAAATCAATGTCCAGAATAAGTGTTCCTTTTTGTTTATCTGCTTTCCTACATTTAACTGCTAAGAAATCTTACTTTCAAAATCATCATTGTGTTCAGAATATTTCAAACATTTGCACTTCTGATAATCTCCCAAGATGTTTACTTCACTGAACCACATTTTCCCCCTAAGAATAGTACTAATCCCAAATACTCCTAAATTAAAAATTGCCAATCTATTGGTTGATTACTCACTGATTATTCACTCAAGTCATTATATTTACTTCTAATTAATATAAAAGACTGAATTTTATAATGAATGAGAAACGGAGCTAGCAATGCATTGTGGGTAATTTTTTTTTTTTTTACAATTTATGTTCCAGAATAATATGAAAGTTGTATAAAATCATGGTATAAGTAAAATCATATAATAGGGAGGCAAACTAGCACAGTAAAAAGTAAAACAAAAATGATTAATAATAATCATGGTCTCCCTAGGAACAGAAAGGTGCCCTTAACCAACCTCCTATTGTGAAGCAAGACTGAACCTAAGGTCTTCTGAACCAGAATCAGTCAACCCCACCAGCCCACAGGGAAACCCACACCGTAACCAGATAATCAAGGAAGCTGTGCAACAGCCATTATGCTAACCACATGCAGGGAAGGTACATACAGGGCATTTTGATTATTTATTTAGCATACTACTTTGCACCCCTAGATAAGGAAGAACTAATAGAAGCATGCCGGTAGCACAGTTGCTATAGGAGAATTAAACTTTGTAGTTTGTGTTTCCTACTGAACAAAAGCGGCATGTACACTCTTTAAGCAACAATGAAGAGTTCATACAAAGCCACGTGCAGGAAAGTGACACTGATCTATATATGACTTATTTATCCTAGCTAGGTGTATAAGGGTCACATGACACCTGTGCAAAAATAAGGATAATAAGAGCTCAGTGTTCACAAAGAGGGCGGTACCTAAATTAAGTATTTCAATCATTTGTCTTCTCAAATGGTGTTCTGCCCGATAAAGTTGGGCAGTAAATTGTTGGAAAGCAAAAACGGTCATATATAAAAAATATGTAGGAGACGTTCTGCTTGCACCGTTTCTTTTAAAAATATACAATGATGTATTAATAGTTACCACATTAAAGTCTCAACTGATTTAACATAAGCAGACATGGGACCCTCTTTTTAGAGCATGGGTATTAATATTCTTTGCAACAATGTTTCTTAAAACAAGTCTGAGGAACTGTATCCAATCAATTATAGAGTTGAAGATGAATCCACTAAGGTTTAGGAAAATTAGTAATTTGCCATACCTAACAGAAGGAGCAATATCTCATAATTTGAATAAAATAAGGAATGTGTTTGAAAGATTTTTTTTTTGCTTGTTTTCCTTTAATTCGAAAACAAGTAATGGGTTTGAAAGATTTATTTTTTTGCTTGTTTTCCTTTAAAGACCCTGATTTTTTTTCTTAAAAAGTCAAATTAAAAAAAACAAAACAAAACTCTAGATTATACTAGTTTCCTTTATAAGTTATTTCTCATAAAAATGTTGGCAACATATATATGAATGTCATTGCTTTATTTTTTCCTTTTGTATATCGA
>NW_017732198.1:366922-369568 GCF_001890085.2 Hipposideros armiger
TTTTGCGTAAACCAGAGTGATAACCCATCACAGATATCTGTGATTCATTCTCCATATAAAATCACAACGCATGTGAAACGTCACTCAGATCATACAATCACCTCTCCATCATAGAGAGAATACTATTCAAACCTGTCGCCAAGTCATGAATGGGGCCTTCACAAATGGGTCCTTGCCTACTTACTAAGTTTGTATCCTGCCATTATCCCTCTTGCTTTCTATTAGATTCCAAACCACTGGCCGTATACTTTGTCCTCAGCATTGCCTGGCTTGGTCCTATCTTGGGCTTCTGACTTCACAATCCCCTCTGCCGGGAAAGCTCTTTCTCGAGACCATGATACAACCCACTTTTTCTCATACAGGACTCAACTCATATAACTGTCACATCTCAGAGAGGACTTTATTGGCCACAATATCTAAATAATCGCACCTACAAGCATGGTTATTCCACATCATACTTTTATTTTACCATAGAGCTTACCACTATCTGAAATGATCTTATTTATGTTTTTCTCTCTCAGAGTATAAACTGTGAAAAGAAGCAATTTTCCTCACTTCACAGTTTTACCTGCTATGCCTAGAAATGCACCTGACCCATAAAAAATGCTCAATATTTGGGGAGTGAATGACAATCACCTGGATTAATGTATCATGGAAACATAAATTCAGATTGATTTAAGTTTCTAGGATGCATGGAATTAATGAGACAGCAATCTAGAAGCAATGCATTTTTATTAATATCATATCCCTAAGAAATACAGTTAACTCAGAAAAGACAATTTTATTCTTCACTTAAATTATATAAGATTTATCCTCATTGAAGTTCATATAATTTGATGACCATAATAAAAATCCATTTTTTTCTTAATCAGTGTCATTTGCATGTTGTTTTCGTTAATGAAATAAAATGCAATTAAGTATGTAACTCCTAAGTAAGAACCATGATTTAAAAATCAAAATTTGTGTTCTAGAATTGTATTAGAACAGACCAGGGGATACATATTAATTATATGTGAATAAAACAACAGAACTGCTTGATTCCCACGAAAAAATTAAATTGTGCTCATGATCGTTTGATAAACCCTCACTGCATAGCATTGCCAATAATAATTTTATATTTTACATATTTTGCTCCTAGTTTAGAATTCCAAAATGACCTCTGCATATCAAATTCTAATTATATAATAGTCTTTTCTTAATCTGGAGTGTAGCTATTTCATGTACATGCCAGCCACTGGAACATTCCATATGGTGTGACAGCATATTTTCAGAGACAAGGCATTGTGGATAGTGGTAGTAATAAACAAACAAACAACAAAGCCATTAACAGGATTCCTAAACATGCTAAAATATTAGGTATCATGAATGGCATTTTAGCTTTAAGTTGCATAACATTGTAAGCTAATTACTCTAGAGATCTCTTTTCTTTGATGCTCTTCTTATGGTAACTAAGATGCATGATTCAAAATAATAATCGCCACATTATTTCTAAAAGGAGAAAACAAAACTTTGTGTGGGTTCTTACATTTTAGAAAATCCCCTATAGAATTTTTCTGGATGACTGCAATATCATGAATTCCAATAGAATCATTCAGTGCTCCTCAGATGACTAAAGACTGTGCTATATCATAAAATGCCTCTTTTATGGAACTTTAGCCACCTATGAGTGGTAATCATAAAATCATTTGATGCTGTCATCCATTATATTTTTGATAAGCTTATAATAGATCAAGTTAACTGGGTTTGACATCCTCTACCACATCTTCAAAAAAAGAGGCCTTCATCTAAGAATTGGATATTGATCTGTCTTTAAATATTGGTTTGTCGGAAAAGTCACGACACATTTTTGCAACGCAAAACAGAAAAAAATATGTCATGACTTTTCCGACAACCCAAGACAATGACTCCGTGGGTAGCTACTGTATAGTATACACATAGTATACACATCTCTTAAATTCAGGCAAAAGTAAAATTATACATGCCACTTTCTAACAAAAGTGCAATTTTATTAATATTCCACTAACTTAGGATGGTTTGGGAGATAAAAACATTGCAAATTGTATAGTATCAATCAGAGTCTCTGCTGTCATTGTTTTTTAAATTCTTTAAAAAAAATAGAAATACCCTTTCAGAATACTTGGTACAGTTACCTATTTGAAATGTAACCATTTTTAAAACTAAAACACAATTTAGTAGTAAACACTCTCTTTGAACAATACAGATTCTTTAATCATAGAGATCACAAAATACATAAAATTTAGTCTAAATTATGCTTGAGTTTCTTTCTTTCTGTTTTCCTCAGATGGTAAAAATTTACCTCAAGTTTTGTTTCCATAAGGTACAAAAGTGTTTGTTCCAAAAATATTTTAACTGAGTCATAAAATCTGAAGAAAAAAGTGACATGCTGTGGACATTTCTTATTTCTTTTTGTATTTGGTGCTTATAGCAAAAGATCAGATGTGTGTGTGTATGTGTGTGTGTGTATTACACATTTTAAGAAAGGAAACAACTGGGCTGGCCGAGTGGCGCAATGGTTAAGAACTGGCTTGGGACGCCAGAGGACCCCGGTTCGGATCCCACATATGAGGGCCAGTGACACTGCCCTCTACAGCTAAGATGCTGAACAACAGCTCAACCTGGAGCTGG
>NW_017732198.1:373203-374730 GCF_001890085.2 Hipposideros armiger
TAATAATCAATGCAATACAATTGGGAGTCTAGAAATAAGCCTTTATGGTCAATTCATATTTGACAAGGGTGCCGAGACAATTTAACGTGGGCAGTACAGTATTCAACAAATGGTAATAGGAGAACCAGACATGCAAGTACAACACAATGTACTTGAACCACATGATATAAATAAATTAACACACGATGGATTAAATACGGAAATGTAAGAACTGAAACTACAATCCTTAGAAGAAAACATAGACTTAAATCTTTGTGATTTTGGGTTGAGCAATGGTTTCTTAAAGATGACACTAAAAGTCAAGCAAAAGAAAAATAAATAAAAACTGGACATAAAAAAAAATTATATTTGAAAGGACAACATTAAGAAAATGAAGACAACTAAAAGAATGGGAGAAGATATAGGCACATCATGTATCTGATAAAGAACTTGTATCCAGAATATATAGATAATTCTTATAACTCAACAATTAAAACACAAATATCTCAACTAGAAATGAATAGAGAATTTGAATAGACATTTCTCTAAAAGAGATAGAAATGGAAATAAGCACATGAGAAAATACTCAACATGATTATCCATCAGCGAAATTTTGTTGAGTTTTAAGAGTACTTTATAACTTCCAGATAGATTTCAATAAAATCTGAAAAACACGTTTTCAATTACAAATATTAAGTAATGTTAACTGCATACCACAGAAAAGCAGTTCTTCAATTTAATTGTGCCTATGAACCACGGAGGGGGCTTATGAAAAATGCATATCCTGAAGTTTTAGTAACTGATATCAGAGTATAGAATAGGAAGGTTAACAAGCGAAAGAAAGAGGCGAAAAACTATTTTTATTTCCAATAAGTCATTTGCATATACTACATATATTGCAATAAACCTCATTTTGTCCAATACTGTTAATAAAAATATATCAGAATATTTTAAAATATTATTCTATATTCTCAAGTCCTTGAAATCAATGAAAATGATAATTGTTAAGTACCATAGATTTGGTTCAAATATTTACTGAGGACCTATTAAGTCTAAGAATCTATAATTCTATCTGTAAACAAGACACTTAGAGAAAATGAAGTTTTAATTATTTTTAATTATCTAAGAGTTCACAAATTAAAGTAAAATATGTTTTATTAATATTTAGTCTTATATTGGTAAAATGTAAACAATTCAATTAAACAAGTTTATAAAGGTTTCTATATTCAAAATGTCATGCTTATTCTTCTAATGAAAAAATGACAACATGAATGGAAATTCACCTAGTCATTAAAATGTAAATGGTGAATTTGTCAACTGGTTTTAATATGATCACAAACTATGTCACTCACACACATGATCTTTAAAACTAGGTGTGAAATTAATCATGCCATCCCAGTTGTTAACTGCTCAATGTTACCTAATTATGCTAATGATAATTTAAAAACAAAAGAGGAAGAAAAAATATAAATCTTGTTTTGTAAGATTGTGTATATGTGTGCAAAATGTGGGAGGTAGGAGAGAAAAAGTCACGGCATTTCTTTTTTT
>NW_017732198.1:375100-387700 GCF_001890085.2 Hipposideros armiger
TATATGTATGTATATGGTCTGTGTCAACTCTTCATTTTATGGTATACTTGCATTTGTGCTTTTTTTACACACCGAGTTACAATGGAAAATGAAATCAATGCACACTAATTTATACCCCTATTCTCACATGCTCACAGATGTGTGCAGAATGAACAGTTTGTAATAAAATTGACATCTCTAAAGTCCCCAAAAGTTTTCTACTTCCAACTGAATTTATATGCATAGAGTTGATATTTAAGAAATTATTTTGTGGTGAAATAGTCTTGTGGGACTTCAACTAGAGGGGATAAAAGGAGCTTGATGTTGATAGAATTCAAATGCTGTTTGAAGAGGCCTGCAGAAGTGGGTCTGTCTTATTACCTTCAGAAAAATTGTGGAAAATAGCAATCTTGTGTCAATTACATTAAATATACTTATTTTTTTTTATATTTTTGGCACATGGCTTTGAAATTATAACAAGGTTTATATGTAAATGATAAGTTATCATGATATGATTTTAATAGCGCCAACACATCAGAAAAAGATAATTACCATCTTATACTTTCAATCATCCTTGGAAAACTTAAAATATGCAGTTGGGCTTAGGCATTCGGTATTTGTCTAATACAGAACATATTTAAATATAAATGCTTTCTAAATACAAATCATTGACAGTTAAATTTGCAATGATTCACAAATAAGTACTCTGGCTTCCAAAACTGTGCTATACATGTTAGTATCGACATCTATCTTCAGTCACAAAAAAAAAAAAGAAATAAATTGATTTAAATACATTAGCAAATGACAACAATGCGTTAAGATAAACTTAATAATAAATATGAAGGTCACACAATACCCAGGGGTTGAAAAGAACATATATATGTAATTTTAACACAAATTTGCGACTCTCTTAGCAATGTATCTACAATAATCTTCAGTCCTCTGCTCATATGCATAGTAATGACATATACCTGTGTAAGCCCCATTTATCGTAATACTAGCTAATGAATAAATGGCCAATATCTGTCAGCCAATGTTAAAAAAAATACTAAGAAAACAAAAGTAAGGTATAATTGTAAAATATTTCCTGGGGAATCGAGGCATACAGTTCTATTCTTTGCATTGCTAAAAGACTGCATTCATTTAAAACATGCTTATTGAGTTCCCACTTTAAGTAGACATAGATCTATATACACGGGAATACCACGGGAGTACCAGTGGACAGGAAAGGTTACTGTTCTGTACAAGCTTTGTTCTAATAGGTGTAGACGTGCAATAAATGAGAAAAACCGACAAGGTATTTTCATCAAAGCATAAGTAACATAAAGAAAAAGATTCTGTGTGTTTGTGAGTGTGTGTGTGTGTGTGTGTGTGTGTGCGCGCGTGCGTGTGTGTGTGACAGAAGGGACAATTTGAGCTTTCATCTAATGGCAAGAATGGGTGGGCAAAGCACTGACCGTGGAGGGAATGACATATGTAAATGCCTGAAGGTTGTGTGTGGCTGTGTGTGTGTGAGCGCGTGCACACGCAACATGCACAAACAGCATGTTGGAAGGAGGGGAAGATCTACATTTTCATTTAATGACAAGAAGTAGGCAGGCATGTGAAGATGCGATGTGGGGAGCGAAGCCCATGGGGGAGAACAGTTACGCCTTGAGATTGGAATAAGCTTGGCATAGTTGAAGGAGAAAAAAGATAGTGTTCACAGAACACACAGTGAGAGAGGGGAAAAACTGGGAAGGAGTGAGACGGGAGAGGTGTGATATGTCTCAACCCCCATTTATAGTTTGAAATTACTAATCTTGTTGAATCCCCAATTGAGTTTTCGGATGAGGTACTCTGATTATCAGAGGAATACATAGTGAACCTTTGGAAAAATTTTTATAAAAATGTTGTGAATGCAACAGCAAAGTTTCTAAATTTCCCCAAAGCCACTCTATCTTTGAAATGCAAACACAATTTTATAAAAGGTCATACGTATACATGTTGGAAGTCTGTCCAAATGTGTAGTAACTCAAAAGTAATTTTTTGTACTGACAGATTACTTTTTCTAAAATAATCCTTTACCCCATTGTACTCTGATCTAATAATTGCTTAGATTGCATTAACTCTAACATGAACTTTATTCCAAAAAGCTGCCCAAATGCTACCGCTCATTTCATAGAGTCCTTTATGTTTGCTGTTAATTTAAAATTTCAGTTAAATTCCTTTTCTAGATTTCCTACTATGATCGTCTGGAGCAAGTGTTGTATGATATGCTTTCTCCTTTTCCAGCTCGCTTTTCTCCCTCTCATCAGATGATAGAGCATGTCCCAGTACCAAGACAGAAATACGGAAAAGTTCAAGTTGGAAATTTTTTTTTTCTAAAATTTTGAGCTTAGCAAAAAGATTGTGGAGTAGAGTGATGAAGCTTATAGTAGACCTGATATCTGTACAGGTAACTGCCTAGACTAGGTATCACCCTGATTGTGTGAGATAACCATCCACAACCATCAATAACACACAGCAAAACCTCAACAGTTAAAGCATTTTGAAACAGCCTCCAAGAAAATCAAAAGTAATCCTCCTTTTCTTATACGCTTTACCTACCCTGTCCCCTACACACTTCCCAGCTTACTTGCAAGCTTGCATTTGGGTCAATGTGATGCACACTTTTAATACCACTAAAGGTTGTCTCTTTAATTGCTGTTGCACAAAGGTGTAACAAGACCTAAATGCTAATTCAGTAAAAATAAATCATTGCCCAAACACATCCACTCTGTGTCCCCCCGCTGTGACATTTTCACCTTGAAGGTACTTGCGATACAGTGAGATTTCCCATATGTGATAAAAACAACACATTTCATATTATGACTCATGATACATTTCATGGTATTCAGCCAAAGGGGAGAGACAGAGCTGATAAATAACTTTATAGGTATTGATATCGATTTTAAGTCCATACTTTCCAACCTATCGAAACTCTTTTCTGGGGTATGCCACAAAAATAATTTGTATGATTTTAAATGAAGTTATGTATGCACTTGCATGCATACATATATATGAACAAATAACAATTAAAATAATGCAAGATATGTACCTATTGCAGAATGGTTCATTCATAACTTTAATGAGTGGTATCAATTATGAAAAAATAGTTTGTTTAGGTATTTTAAAGGGAAAGGCTAATGATAAATGTAAAAGAAAGAGAAAGGGATCTCAAATAAAGAAAACACAGAAAGAAAAATTAAATCGTTGGTAGCAGAGACAAACTATTCGACTGAAGCAGCAGATTTAAGCAAACTGATGGCAGTTGTTCTTGTCAAACCTGAGGCCATTTTTCTTAGTCTACCTTCTTTTGAGCAGCTTTCATGAGCTCTTTCTTTGCTTCGGGGACTGGGTACTTCCCAGGCCTCTTTGTTCTTTTCTAAGCATACATCAAATCTTCCAAGCTCCCTACCGCCACCCCCCAACTTATCTCCTTTTACTGGATTTCCTTTAATCCATTGGATTCTAGCCGTTTTCAAGAATCATTTTTGGTCATATTCACTTTTTATATCAAATCTGTTTTCTCAGAGATCGATTGCATAGTCAGAGTCTTCAACCCCCACCTTGAAGTTTCGATATAGAAATAGCCTACCATCTACAGTAGCTGACAGATCATGTCTGCTTCAATTTATTTATTCAGAGTTCATAATCCATGTCAAGCAAAATGCACTAACACTGGTGCCTCTTCCCAAATTTCCTCTCTACAAACATTGTAACTGACCAAGCTCAAGAATGACATCATTTTTTACTCCCTTTCTCATCACAATTAGTCTTTAACATTGATAATGTACCTTGATATGCCACCCACAATTTTCAGTTCTAAAAGAATCTTTTTTTTTTCTTAAGCTGAGCCATCCTGCCACCTGCTGGCAGCTAAGTGGCTGCTCAGCTCGGGCCGGGCATCGAACCGCAGTTGCTCAGAGCTCACACTCTTGAGTGAGCTCTTAACCAACTGAACCACTCAGCTGGCCCGTTCTAATATAATCTTAATCCAGGCATTTATCACCTCATTCCAGTTTATTGGAATGGCCTACAAAGTATTAGACCTGACTCACTGTATCCTCTCAGTTCTGGTTTACCAAATTGCTAATCTTCTGTAAATATGCATTCTTCTGTCTTCATGACCCAACAGTGCCGCAAAGCATTCTCCAAGGCCAGGTCACACAAGCTTGAGGGTCAGGACCAACTGAAGGCACTAGGACTGAGTATCAGGAGCAAGGTAAATAGTTATCACAAGTCTGATATCATTGTGTTAACTTCAAACTGACAGTTGAAGCAACATTCCAATTTTGAATACATGAGCTAGTTTGGTATTCAAATATCCAATAGTGTTAGACTCTTGGAAAATAGGCAAGACTAATGGGTGATTTTAGAGACAGTGATACATCCTTTTCACAGCTCTCTCCCTCGCACATGCACAGATATGTGTGCACACAATTTTTCTTTGTAACTCCCTATTCTGATACGGGTGAATCTTCTAAAAGATAGCTTCCATTTGTGTTTTTATTATGTACATACATTCGATTGAGGAAAAGGGGCTAAACTGCCCTTCCCATTCACAATAGTATGATTAATAGTGTTTTGATAAGTGAATTGAAAACAGAGGCATAAAGCCAAAGAGAGGTGAAATTATTTCTTAAATATCTCAAAGTAGGTCAGTAGCAGAGCACAAACTAGAATATAAGTCACCGGGAAATAATAGGAGGTGTGTGGCAATGCATTTTTTAAAAATTGGATGGCCCGATATTAAAACAATCTCTCATGTGGGTCAGAATTTTCAAGCTCTACAAGACTTTAAGATAAATTTATATTGACGGATAAGAAATTGTGTTCTGAATTGCCTTCTGAAACTGCCACGTAGGGTGAGGGTTGAGGCCAGAGGGGAACGGGGAGAAGGAACTGAGGCTCTCACCCTATCTTCAAAATTGCCATAATGTTTATTTGTTTTAAATGTTGAATTCCTTGTAAAATTTAACTGAAAGAAAATAAATTCCACTTGGTTAAAAAGAAAGGGTTGATGATCAATTATTTTAATGGCTGGGGACTTGTAGAATATTTTCTGAATAATGTCGAAAATTAGATGAGAAGTTTCTAAGATTTAGTTTGAACACTGGCTCTCCAGGATTTATGTTGTTGCATTCTCATAACTCCAATGAATTTACCCATTAATTTTTAAAGATGTAATGAAATGTCAGAAGGTATTTGAAGAAAGCACTTCATTTTTGCTACACAATTCCTGATCGATGCTCGGTTCTGATCCCTATATCAAGAATCAGTGAACACTGGTGAATGGCCTTATACGAAGGATAAAAAGTGACCTCTTTGTAAGACAAGAGAGCCTTTGAAAAGATTCTCCTATTTATTTAATGACAAAACCAAAATGCATAACATGGCATGTTAAGTTTGACTCAGATGTATCCCTAACCCAATTTAAAGAAAACTTGAACATCAAGCAAAAGTTGACCTCCATGCTCCCAGTCTGTGTGTCTACACATTTGTCTCCTTCTATGATGGCTACTTTGGTGAATCTTAATGTCTTCATGGCCCTCTTCCTTCGTACCTGTCACCTCCATACCTGACCCTCAATAACTGCCTTCAGTCTTATATTTCAATCAGTATTCACAATAAAAATATAAGACGACCAGGGATGTGTTCAAGTGCTTCACGCACCAGGGAGAGCTTCATTTTTAATAACAATTAAAGTTTATGCTATAAAAATAAAGGCCCTGGGTGTTTTAAATGAGGCAATTCAAATGCTTCTCTCAAGCTGGGTATAAGATGATACAGAATGATGAGGAATGTGGAAAATGAAGAACTCAGTGTCACTTTTAAGACACCAACTCAAACAACTCACATCTCAAGTTCAAATACAGAACATGGTTTTATCCCATAAGGAATAAATGCTTCTCACTGGTCCCCAAATATATGATATTTCCTCCTTTGAAAACACTGAGCTGATGCTGTAAACCCTTCCAGGATATTCCTTAATATAGCCCAATGAGATGATAAGAATAATATTAACAGCAATAGATCTTGATGAGGATTTTATTAAGAGTTTATCAAATGCCAGAATCTGTGTCAAATGCTTTTCGTGCAATATCTCACTTGGTCCTTGCAAGTGACCGATGACACAGAGCCCTTTCATTCTCCCCGTTTTTATGGCAAAGGGAGTGAGACCAAGGGAAATCAGATAGCTCGTCTCTGGTCTCAAGTTAGTATATGACAGAGGTAGAATTTAAACCTAAATCCTTTTGACTCCAAATTACTCTGGAACTTACTCTTAAGTCCCATCTCTGCCCTGATGACTTATTTGACCACTTTAAATTGTACATCTCTGAATTCCTGCTCTGTTTTTTGTCTCCACCACTCAGTCACAAATGTGAATTTTAACCTCTCACACCTGTTTCTTACTTCCCAACATAGATTTTTCTGACTCTGATAGACAATGTGCATATAGAAACAGCAATGTAAAAACCTACTAGTGATTTTAAAATATCATCTATTTTCTCAGTTAGGAATAATGTGGGGCTTTTAATTTTAGTATGTTATTCATACTTATAAGAATATATTTTTTCTATGTTTTGTATGGTAATCATAGTTCAAGATTTATATGCAGCTTGATGATTAAATTGTTTGAATGTACATAAGCAGGACTTCTATTCAACAATCTCTCTATTCTAGAGTTCTAAATTTCATCTATTAGTTGCCTCGGTGATGCCTTATTCAAGTTCAACATCAATCTGCTGAGAAATGTTTTCTTTCATTATATCTTTCATATTGCTTTTTTTCCCTTTTACTCCAATCTCCTCTCCAGGAGTATCAATAATTTATTTTACTCTTTTAATCGACTGACCTCTTCCTCACAATTTTTATCTTTATCTTTGTTTTTCTCTCTGCAAATTCAGATTTGCAAATTCATCCTCCAAAGACTTTCTGATCAGATTTTCTGTGTCCCTTTTTTCCCCAAATTTTACATTTGGGTGGAATATTCAGTTCTTCACATTCATTTGTGAAATATCCAACTCCTAAGTCATCTATTTTTTGCTGACTCTTTCCTTTGCTTTTTGTAGTTAACATTTATTCTTAAAAATATATTTTTCTCTCTTGAATGTTATAGTCTTCATTTTGGTTTCTGAAAAGAATTCATGGGCTTAGAGGTGTCCTTATTTTCCTTTTTAAAATTGTTTGTCAATCATGAACAAGAAACCTAGTTTTTCTGCCAACGAGGAAGAGCTACTTCACTGTGCATAGGGCATCCTTCCAAGATGTTCAGCGGCAGAGCTGCTGGGTCATTTATGTCATCAGTCTTAGGACCCACGAACCAGGAGACTCTCTGTGAGGTCCTCATCTGATGGCAGACCTAAAACGTAGTGTTGTGCCTGGACTTGACAACACTGCTGCGTTATTCTTTCTAGTGTTCTGTGTAACCTGACATCAACTCCAGATAAATGGCTGGACTACATGGGATCCTCTTTCTAGTGTCACTGCTCCGTGGATCACAGATGAACTTCACTACATCAAGGAGAGGTTTCCAAGCAGTTCTGGTGCTCTCGGAGCACTCATCCAGGAACTGATCTAAATGGCATAAAGCACTTCTAAGGGGAGGACACGCATCTATCCCAGTTTTTATTTCTTATTTTTTCTGGGCTTTAGATTTTGCAGTACCAAGTTAGTGAATACAGAAAGGTTTCTGTCAAACCCTTAATGAAAGCCATTCACCCCAGTCCTTCTGCCACTATTTTGCTTCAGTCTACTCCTATAGCCCTAATACATGACAAACGTTTATATTTATTGAGTGGTGTGCATTCTTCCTCTATTTCCACCGCTAACATAGATTTTCTTCTCTATGCTCCTTTAACTGTTTTAGTCAGGATTTAATAGGTTTTTATTTTAGTCATAAATGCCATGGATATGGATTGAGAGGGCATAGTGAAAGACCTGGTAATCCAGGTAAGCAGTTGGCATAATAATCTTCATAGCAGAGGTCTAATATGGAGGGAAAGGGTAAAGCAGTAGCATACCGAGCCTGGGGCAGGGCTGATTTGAAGGAAGCAACATTTGGAGATTCTAGCAGACAGGGAAACAATTAGCCCCAGGAAGGTCAGTAGGCAGGTAACAGGCTCTTTGACCGAAAATAATGCACAGAGACAGGGTTCAGAGTCTGGAATTGGGAAGCCCAGAGAGTGGTAAAATCTAAGCAAAAATGACTGAAAACTGGAATCTAATTACCACCGTTACAGGACACAGGACATGACAAGTCAATTTTCCAGAACAGAACTAAGAATGACTTATGATAGAATACTGACCTAAAATACCTTAATCCTTTACAGGTAGGTCAGGATGACACTGACCATTTAGGGAGAGAGGACAACTTAGCTTGGGGAGAGGAATGATACAAACCGATACTGATATTTTTCTATAATATTATCTTCTGTGACACAGGAGCCCATGTGATAAAAATCACAAACGACTCACTCAAGTATACTATTAAAAAGAAATTGAACTATTTTTGGTTTATCCAATAATTTATCTCTCATTTTCCAAACGCTATAATGCTTCTCATAGATGAGTTGTATTCTTTAAGAAATGCAGTTCATTACTCAAAGCTCAGCTGTTTACTTTTAGCATTTATATCACACAAATTGAAATTACATGAAGAAAATGTTCTCTGTCACTTAAGTGAAATTGCACTGGCTATTCCACGTTAACATAGGATTTTTTCATGTTGCATCGATATACAAATGTTAATAATATATTTACGAATGATGACATTTTCTTCATTTTTTATTCATTTAGTAAGTACTTTTTGTGTATTGCTTGAATGCACAATTCCATATTACTTATTATATATTGGATTATAAATATATAAAATTGCTTACATTTAAGATTATTAAAAAATAAAACAATCTACCAATAACATTATTCATGGGAAGTTTACAAGGCTAAAAATCCTTGTGGAAATAGAAACATAGCATTGCTTACCATAAAGGAAAACTTCCTTAGTTTAAAAAAAATAGATAAATGTATGTTCAGTGGAATATATTAATCAGTAACAATGTTTATTGACTCTTTTTGCAGAAATCTCAAAGAAAGGACAGAAAGAACTGCTATGTCTAACATTAGTTTCTTTTTTTTCTATTCCTTAAATGTAAGAATCATAACCCCATCAAATACTCACATTCCATCATAATATTTTAATTATCAGAATAGCGCAGAGTTTGATGCAACCATTTAAATTGAGATATATAGACAAAATTAAAATAAGTATTTTCCAGGTTACACACGTTAGCAATTTGGACTACTCCTTAAGTTATTAAGGATTATTTATCAATATATACTAATTGGAGTAAAATAAATTAAGATTCTCTTTTAATTAAGTTTAACATTTTACTATTTTTCTCAAAAAAAAATACTACTGGCTCTCAGGCACTGTTTTATGGAATTTAGTGTACATTGCAACAAGAGAATAGTACTCCTACAACATAGATTTCATTCAGCAATTCTCTTGACTGAAAACATTCAATGGTTCCTTCGTTGCCCATTAAGCAAGAAGAACCCAAAGCTGGACATTAAATCTTGAATTATGTGGACCTGAAAGTTCCCCTTGTTTGAGAGCCTACCTAATGTGAACTTCACCTCTGCATTTCATTAACATGAAGAGTGAAGTCAATCAAGGGAGATAGTTGGCATGTGGGTGGTGATGATGGCTCTAATCATGTCTGGCAGGGGGCTACCCTTGCTCTATTCACCAAGTAACCACCAGCTCTTGGTACTTGAATGAGGCCGCCATACTATGGCCCAAAAAATCTGGTGGTTCTGGAATGGGACAGAACTCTACTTAATGCTACATCTTAAACAATTACACGCTAACGGAAACTGGATGTCTGCATCATAAACTTTTTTCTTCTTTTTCCTATGAACGCAGCCTGATCGCCTTTCTCATCTTCTACGAAAGTTACATGTGGCCATGAGACTGGTTTCAAATAAGTCTGAGTGTGACATGCTCTGCTTTTAAGTCTGAAAGCCATCCCCAGGTAATCTCCCATGTTTTCCCTGTTCACTGGCTGCAAAAGATATTGAGGCAACAGAGGACAGAAAAGCTACAAGACGAAGAGCATGTCTCTCGATTGCCATGGAGGAGGCTGTCTGACAATTATGAACATCTTTCTTTTTTTTAATCATATACCTAATTATATTGTAATACTGTTGTGTTTGCTATGAAAACTAGTGTCACTTTCATTAATGCAGTTTTAACATGTGAATATGGTATTGTGTACATACGGTTATTACAAAATCAAATAATATACTATATGTATTGCCAAGAGTGAACATAAAAATACCCAGTCTCACGCTTGATACCTCTCTACTGTTCGCTCCCAGAATTTCCACCTACTGGTCCAGGTTCAAGATCATGGTACAATATAAAGCAACTTTAATATCCCTTCCACATTAAAGCATTTTTAAAATCATGTTATTGCGTCTCCACTTTATAATGAATACCCTTAGTTTCTTAACATTTCCTCATATACTGTTAAGGATACCCTGGCATACTACCTAGACATATTAATCCATAGGGACGGATTAGTGGAGCATCACCTATGTGCTGTGAACTATGCTATGAACACTAGTGATACAGAGATAAGCACAACAGTGTACATCAAAGTCTACTGTAAGAGACAGGCATTATAAACAGATATGATACTTAGACAAAATGGCTACAGTAAATATGCATTTGTTTGTTAATATTGTGTCAGAAATAAAATAATTGCCCAGGTACATTCTGACCTTGTAGAGTGTGGTCATTTCCTTTGGGGCAGTATGTTTACAGTGTGCACTCTTTCAGTAAATGTTCAATGAGCATCTTCTATGTGCCAGGCACTGGGTATTATTTAGAATAAATGTATATTGTTTGAGTCTTTGTGGGGTCATTGATTAATGAAGATATCACTAAACAAATGAATTAGCCTAAGGAATGCCAGTAGAATTTTGACAAATATTTCAATCCCCCACTCTTTCTTCTCCTTTATTGTCTCTCTTCTGGCCATAAAATAATGATCTAACATCTTTATAGTGGTATACACCAATAGTATCTGCGAGATCCAGGTACTCCAGCACGATCTAAGCTTACTAGTATTGCAATCCCCGCCTACTTGGCAGAAGTAGTCTCATAAGTGGTTGGCATTATGACAATGAGAATAAAAAAGAAAGATTTAGCTGTCATACATTTTTAATAAAGAGTTGGCATGATTTGCTGCCAGGAGAGCAAAAGGCAATACAAAGAAAATTTACTCTGATTTTGAAACATGAAAAAGGTTGGTATCACTAACACAAAGAGTGAAGTGGGTAAATCCTTTGCATGTAGGTGGTGATGATGGCTCTCATATTTAGAAACGATACCTTAGAGGTCTGATTTGGACAACCAGAAAGAAACATTTAGAAGGCAGCTTCAAAAAATGGTTCTGAAGCTAGGAAAATCTGATAATTGAAGTGTTGTAGTGAGGGATATAACAAGAAAAACTATAGAAAAAGGAGAGGGAGAAGGACAAATAATATTTCATTCAATTAAGTGATTAAATTTGGGAGTGGCAAAGAGGGTTTTCCAAATTTTTGTAATTCTCTAACTTTTAGGGATACACTTAAGGGTCCTGCATAAGAAGTGCCTTTAACCCACCAGATCATGCATACAGCAAAACTTAAGTATGTTGTTGTCAAACATTTAAGAATAAATAAAATATATTAGTCTGTGATCAATTAGGAAAGCAAAGCTATTCTAGGTATTTTGAGAAGGAAATGATTTAACAAAGGGTATTAAGTGCTTACAGAACCACTCAACATGCTGTATGAGTGAAGGTCAGGGCAGGTCTTTCCTAGCTGGGCAGGAACCATCCCCTAAGGGTCACAGCTCTGTAATAACAAGACAGGCGGTTCACCTCGTAAAGGCATAGGCTGATGAAAAATGGCTATCCACGGAAACCCACATATTTACTTTGTACTGTCAGACCAAGTAGTCTTCCAAACCTATTATTAGTAATTCTCATTGGAGGAATCAATGCTGACAGGGTTTGGGGAAAATATAATTCTCAGTCTTTCAACCATGTGGCTATAGTAGGGGGGACAGGAATAGAAGTTAATATCAATAGGAAATGTGGCACAGCAGCATATGAGTTAGCTGGCTTTGGAAAGCTACACTTCAGAGAGGATGGGCTTCAATATGGCTGATTCTCCAAAGTGCAAGTGGAAGAGCTAAATGTTACCCATTTACCCAGTAGTAATCAGGCCTGCGGAAACCAGCACAGAAATCTCTACAAGTTTAATTTTATAGCTAGTGATTTAGTGAACTGATTGTGAAGGGAGATATAATAAGAATAGGAATTTTGGGCTGTTATTCATTTAATGTGTTAATCCCACTAGACCATATGTTTCTTCACAGAAGGAGGTTTTTTTGCTTTTGATCATAAGTTCACTTGAGTGAAAAGGTGGATAATAAGATGATGGATGTTAAAGTTTTAATCATGTTTAATAAAAGTAGTTAATAAATAAAAAATAAAAAGTATTTCATAAAAGTATTTCTTAATAAATATTTGTTTTCATTTT
>NW_017732198.1:392085-395400 GCF_001890085.2 Hipposideros armiger
AAAAAAAATAATAATTACCATTTGAAGTAACACATGCAGTTTGTTCTATTCACCAGTGCTTGGCCTATAGCTTTTGATGTGACACTTCTGTGAGACCCAAACGTGTTATTGCTTCGTAAATTCTGGTTAGGATACATGGGCTAGAAGATAACAGTTTCTCCAGTACCTTCTTCATCACCCAGTATTCAAAGTCCATTAATGATGACAAACAGAAAATAACTAACTAACTAAATAAATAAATAACTAACTAAATAAATAAATGGCAACAAAAACAAAACCAACAAAAAAATTCTGTCAATTTAAAAACATAAATAACTGGCCCCGATAAGTAACACAGAATCCTGATTTCGAAAGAAGAAAGTGCATTCACCAATATTTCTAATCTCTTTAAAGTTTTCAATAGTTCTAAATTAAATCCCTTTCACCCTTATCTCTTTATCCATCAGAAAATCCAAAGGGTATTTTGATTCAGACATCCATCGCACCGAAGAGCTTTCATTACACAGCACAAACAAGCACTTTTATTGAACAAGAACCCAATTACTTAACCTAGCTTCAGGTTTCATTCTGCCCCATGGCGTCTGCCCTGACAGAAGCCTACTAATCTCTTCTGATGGGCATTGCTACATATCAGTTCTGATACACAGGGATGATTCCTAACCTTCTTGTAGAAAACCACTGATTAAATAAACTGAGATGCCCATCTCCGCTTCCTTGGACCAATGAATAACAACGAGGCAGAGGGCAGGCAGGTATGGACCCTTTCCGCCTCTGTGTAAGGCACAAGCAGAAAGAAAAGTGGAACGGAGGAGGATCAGCTCTGAAAAAATGACCAGCATTTACCGAAGTCCTATACCAGCATCGCCTAAGGGTCCTCTAGTCTGTTTCTGCTCTTTGAATTACTGTCATACTCTTTGCTAGAAGAAAATCAACCCCTCAAAGCTCCTGTACCTTTTCCACTGCCATTTTTTTTTTCAAACATGTTGATAATTTCAATGACTTGACCCTATGTCAGTAATTCTCATCGCTGAATGCACGTTAGGATAACTCAGGAACCTTTAAAGAACCCTGAGTCCCATCCCTAGAGATTCCGATTTAATGCATTAGGGCTGGGGCCTGAGCATTATGACTTTTTAAAAGCTCTCCAGAGATTGTGATATACAGCTAAGGTTAAGAAGCACTGCTCAGTGGAAAAAGCAACAACCACATTTATTAATTATTACATTAGAACTCTGATGAGGTCTTAGGTATCATTTAGTCCAGTTTCACTTCTAATGCAGGAATATCGTAAAAGAAAAGCCTTAAATGAAAAATTACATTGATGAACACATTGTTACCTCACAAGAAAGGCTATTTCTCTGGCTTCCTTTTGACATTAAAACTTTAGACAAACCCCAAGATATTTCAAAGTAACATGTGCAAGACCGCTCTGGACAACACTGTTTACATTAACAAATAAACTTAATAATTTAATGTCCACCAATAAAGAACTGGAATCAGAGGGGGGAAAAAANCATGTTATACCATTCTGCCATTAAAATGAATAATGTTAATAGCAATGAGAAACATTTGCTGAGTGTTTAATTTGTGGAACACAGTTTGCTAGGTACTTTGTTTGCATTAACTCAATAAGTAATTTGTTAGTGATACTAATATTATTTTATTATATGAATGTGTAATATATAAAATCTTAAAATAAAAATATTTCTATTAAGTGTAACAGCAAATTAGCTTTTGATTGAAGATCAGGTAACACTGACTAGGTATCTTGTAGTAATTTGATATAAATTTGATATAAATCATGGGACATCCTCTTCCCATGCCAAGTGGACTCTGTGTTGTTTACAATTGCATGCGGAATGTATGTATTCACCGTTGTGTTAATTCTTACTATACACTCTAAATAAATAATCAATTGCATATTACTATAGTTGTAACAGAAGAAAATTAATTATTATTGATAAGAAACTAATAATCATTAAATATATTTTACAAAAGCAAAGCTGAAAAAGAATGATTACATGCCTGTCATATTCTTCAGTTTGTCCAACTTATAATGCCTAATAGTTCTAGCATACTGGATCCACTAGATCAAATATTAAGTCCTATTATAAACAGAAACCATTTCAAAATAATTATTATCACAAAATAAGAAGTTTGGAATTTGATTCTACATACATTTCTATAAAGAATGGCATGACATCAACTGTGCTACATAGAAGATAGCTTATGTTTAAAGCCATCTTATATCTTTCCATATTATGCTTTCTTTTGTATCTAGAATTACGTGTACCTGTGTCCTTTGCCACAGATCTGATGATTCCCACAGAACTTATTCTAATGGTCTTCATCTGCAACCCTGACCATATATAACTTCCTACACTGACTGTAAATAGCCAAACCACCTTTTTAGGTTCAGAGACAACAAATCAATGCATGATAAATAACACCATTCCACTTTTGACTAAAAAATGGGAGATTAAAGTATTTCCCATTATTACTAGCAAAAAATAAAGAACATTTTCTGTCTTTGAAAATAGATTTTGGTTTGTCTTCTTGACAGAATGTAAGTTCATCTATAGAAGGCAACAAATGCATTCTTAGTAAAATTTTTTCATAATAATCGAATCAGTCAGTCCCTTTAAAAAAATAAATGTAAGAAAAAACTTTAAATGTATTCTCTGTAATAAGTATTTAAACCATGTAATATAGCTATGAAGAGTTATTTAAGTAGTGAGTCTATGAGATACAAAGAGACTTTATTCCTATTATGTGGCTCTTGTAAGGCAGACAGGTACGCATGTGAATAAACACATCATAGGTATTGCATGTTTGCCATATTACAGGAACAAATATAGAAAAAGTTAGAAATTAATCACGATGGTGTTCCCATGGTGTTAATAAGTGGTGGGTAGCTGACAAGGGAAAGAGTACAAATGAAGGGAAAAAATGAACAGGATCACATTTAAATTGGGTTTTGATAAATGCGTAGAAGTACAGTAAAGTTACATGAATCACACAAGCAATCATGTTAAGGGAATATCCTGGATAAGGCCTGAACACTCTCACATTTATAATTGAATTAGAGACGAGAGACCGAAGCACACAAAAGTCAGCGTGGGAAATCATACATGTTGGGTCTCGCTGTGGACAACCTTGAGTGCCAACATAAGGCTTTCATAATTGATTTGGCAAACAAGAAAGAGCAACAGAAGGATTCTGAGCAGGAAAATGGACTAGCAAAAGAAGATGGGAAGTCTACTGGAATTTGTAGGAATGATGTTGAAAGACCATTTTAAAAACATCGATGAGATG
>NW_017732198.1:398570-405386 GCF_001890085.2 Hipposideros armiger
ACATTAACAAATAAACTTAATAATTTAATGTCCACCAATAAAGAACTGGAATCAGAGGGGGGAAAAAAACATATATATATATACATATATATATATATATATATATATATATATATATATATATATATATATATATATATATATATATATATGATGGTTCCAAGCTGAGAACAGGTAGAATACCTTCAGTGTAAAACATTTTGAGGATGTACCTATGTTCACATATGTACACTTATAAGCATAATACTCCTTAAAGAATATTGCAAATAGTGGTTTCTAGAGAGTTAATTTTAGGCTTTGGTTTTTAGTTTATACCTTTTAATTATTTCTATTTTCGAACCATTTGCATGAACTGCTTTCATGAATTTTAATTAGCAGAGATTATTTGGGTAATGGGGTAACAAACCACTTGTGTTTCCTTGTATCAAGTTTTCAGTATCTTCCCAATTGATGTGAAATCTGCCACCTACACTTTTCCTTGTGCTGCCATTTGAAGCTGCGCAAAATGATGTCACTAGTCCCACATAATGGCCCTTTTGCCATTTCAAAGAACACAGTAATGTTTTCCCTTGGTGGAAATTCAATTTCTTCAATTCTTACTCATCTTCCCTCAAAGACTATGTATTATGTGCTTAGTATTAATGTGCTGGTATTAAGGGACATGGAAATAATTTAACAAATTCTTGCCATTAAGCAGCATATATTCCATCAACGAGATAAAATAAAAACAGTCATCTCATCACAAGTTTATTTATAAACAACAGAAATGAATGCACATGGGGAGTCTTATTCTTTCAAGACTGGTGTGCAGTAAATAGGAGAATCAAGTCGGTAAAACAGGTAAGGGATACTATTTTCAAGATTCACTTTTCACATTAACAAAGCCTTTTTATGTGTTATTTTATCGCAATTTTATAACAGCAACAGTTATTATTATGCCTCTTTGATAACTGTGGAAATAGAAGCTCATGCTACAATGACTTTTCTTCTCTGAACGGGATCTGACTCATCAGTGTTGATCTACAATAGCCAAGAATTAAAGATCTTGTGTAAACATGGTTTGATCAGTGCTGAGGCAAGTGGCACTGCCAGGTCCATTGATGTTATAACACTGACAGCTCTGATAACTTGCTCTAAAGTTGAGAGAGGGGTGAGGGGAAGGCCAACGAAGGAGTTAGTGTGCGGAGGCATGAGCAGCTAAGCCTGCCTGGAAGAGTCCACGACGCCACAGACTGAAGCGATGGTGTTGGCTTGAGCTGAGGACTAAAAGGAAGCGTTTTCCAGATGGACAGTTTTCATGCCAGACAGAGGGAGCAGCATAACCAGAAACAGTGCATATTTAGGCACCCTGGGTGCTTTCGTATTGTGTCGAGTTGCAAGGACAGGAACAAAGGGAGAAATGGGAGGGAGGTAAGAAAGGTAGAGAGAACATCAACCACTAGGATCTTTGGAATTTGGATTTGACACTACTGGCAACAGAAATGAACAAAATAATAACTTGTTTTATGTCCTGGAAAATACCTGTGCATTTGCTAGAATGTAAAAAGGAACGAAATCTTGTATTACAGAGGTTCCCTCAGCTGAAATAAAACACCCATGTAAATACTGGTAGCTTTTAAGTTGAAATGACAATTTGTTACTTTTGTAATTTTTACTACCTATGGGGAACACAGTCATCTCCTTTTGTGAGAAATGACTGCCTTTTACATTAAGTTATGCATGGTATATGAGAAACAACAGGCGCCTAATATGATTGCTTGTGGTGAGGATCACTTTCAAATTTGTTTTGGCATAATATTTCCATCAGAACAGTCTAAGTCAGTAAATAAAAAAAAATATGGCATTCTTCCATTAGAGGTCATTTATTGCAGATGGTTTACTATGATTTCTTTGCTTCCAATTACTTCTCAAGTGAAAGGCCATATCTCAGTTTCTCCTGAACAATTTTGAGCTTTACCTTCTACAGTACATATATCTACTGAATATTCTAAAATTGGGATTCCTACTGGGAACAACAGTAATCCATCGAAAGGAAAGGAAATAGGCAACAGCGTGTATGAAAAGAGAATCTTCTCTCTTCATGTTAATATTCTTGAAGCTAGCATGCTGGTTCCCTCTGATGTGAGAACATTTCTCAAAAGACACTAAATTTAGGGCTTTAAACAATAGTCTCTTGTCTAAAATGCTTATAAAACATTCATTTTTGAGACTAGAAGTTATGGGTTAATAAGTAGTTTCAGACAATAACACCGCAAAGCTATTTATTTTCTATTTGAAATAATAGACCCAAATGTTTTTCTGAGATCCAGTGTCAGGGATTACACTGGTTACTCTTATTTGAAAGAAATATAATTTATAGCATCAGTATGTAGATTAATTATGATTGTTTCATGTTTTACTATCAAATTTCCTCGGCTAATAAAGCCATAGATAATGAAACTGGCAGATGAGATCATTTACTGGAGTTTTCAAGGTCACTGTGTCAATTAAGATAGGGGCTAATTCATTAGTACTGGAAAAAAAATGAACATGCTGAGCGACAGGAGATTGCAATTCTGGGATATCAGACATCTGTATTGACTTATGACAGCCTCACGTCTTCTATTCTGTGAAGTGATTTAGAGGGGCGAATTACTTTTTCACTAATTTGACAAAGATGAAACTTCCTAAAACTGCATAATATAATATAGGTTCAAAGACTGCTGCATCATATAACTCAGTGAACCATGATACATACATGGAGCCAAATTCTCCAAGTATTTGAATTCTCCAAATTCATTTAGCAACAGCATGAATTTGTTTTATTAATTAACTCATTCATTCATTCCTTTGGCAAGGATTTACATTTCACTGAATAAGCACTCTGCGGAAGGTTCTGTGTTAGCCACTTGGGCAGCAAAACAAAAGAGGCAGTCACGGTTTTCACTCTCACATGACTTATAGAGACAGATATCAAACAATTAAGTACAGAATGCACTGTTAATTATAGTCAGCATAACTACCACCAAGGGAAAGTCCTTCAAGATGTGAAAGCCTATAACTGTTATTATATAGTACCTAAAAATGAGAAAAGTGTTGTCTAAACATATTCATAGAATGATTTATAGATATTAAGATACTAGTTAAATATAATTGAATAAATGTTTATTGAGGACCAACTATATTCCATTCATTCTGCAGGTGCTGAGAATATAAGGAAATTATGCAACGTAATTGGGGAAACAGGCATAAGCACAGCAAAATGTTAAGAACTATGGAAGCACAGAGGAAAGGGTAGCCCCTGAGGTTAAAACAAGACTTTAAGAAGAAACTCATTCATTCATTCATTCATATATTTACCGAACATCTATCATATTCCTAATATGGCACTTAGTGTCATAGAATTGCATCAATAAAACACAACCCCTGAACATAAAGAAGTAACTGTCTAGAGAAGTGCTCTCAACCAGGGTGATTTTCCCCTTAGGGGACATAGGGCGATGTCTGGAGACATTTTTCTTTGTCACAACTGGGGAGAGGGTGTTACTGCTATCTACTGGATACAAGTCAGATATGCTGTTAAACTTCCTACAAGACAAACGACAGCCCCCACAAGAAATAATTATCCATCCCAAAATGCCCACAGTGTCATAAGCCCTTGAGAACCATAGTGAAATAGGTAGTGAAGTGCAATGCACTGTCATCAGTGTGGAAACGAGGCTGTGTTTTAGAAACACTAAGGAAAGTAAAGGATAGACTGTGATGTGTTAAGGCAAATGGGCAAGGAAGACCATTTGGCGTGGTGCACTATTGCAAATTATGGTGAGATGCTGGGAGAGCCTGGACTAGGGCTATCAAAATGAAGGAAGCAAGGTTAATAAAACATGGATGTGAGAGGGAAAAATTAACACTGATTGACTGAGCAATTATGTGGTGAAATTTAGGGGGGAAAAGTTGAAGAAGAAGGAAGAATCAATGATTTCCTTAAGATGTGTTTAGTTTGGGTGGTAGGGTAGATACTATTCATTCTAACAGATACCAGAACTAAGGAGAAGGAGTGAGTTTTGAGGGAAATTAATAACGATAAAAACAACACTTACATGTTATGATGTGTCAGACAGTATGCTAGTCACAGCAAACATTATATTTGTCATAACCCTTGATAGAGAAGTAGTGCTATTAAAATAAGTACCATTATCCCCAATTTTTAAGACACAGTAAGAGAGAATAAATAATTTTCCAAGGTCATATTGTTTATTAGTGCCAATATTCAGACTCCAACTGAGGTTTACCTTCTTCTAAAGCCAAGGTGATCAATCTCTGTGCTCTAATGGATAAGTGAGGGGGCTATGAAAAATCCAGGTGGAGTTTTCACCCTGTATCCAGATTGCCTGGGTTCTCCAAAAAGCAAAACTTTGTGTAAAAGCTTATATGCTACAAGCTTGTTGAAATTACAATTCCAAGGAAGAAGACGGGAGGAGAAATGCAAGTGAGTCATGAACATAGGGAGAGCAAACATTCAATATTAAGTCAAGCACGTTTCATTGCTTGATTGCAGTGGAGTCTAAGGGGCTGTTCACTGCTGCCTTTCAGGATGGCCCATGTGGAGGAAGAAAGGGAGACTATTCACCAGCTCTCAAAAACATTCAATATTTGCTCGCAAAGCTTTAACTCTCCTGCCTGTCCAGGTTGCTTGTGCAGAAATACCGAGTGGGCCCCAATGGCAGATGTAACGTCTTTGGGCAGGAGGCATGAGGGATACAGCCTGGACAGAAGACAAGGCACTGTTGAGCTGTGCCCATGAGGATCAATCACAAGAAAATTAACGCAACATCAATGGCCAAGTCCCTGAGACAAGTGCAACTGGGAAGCCATGTAGTGGTGGGTGAGAATTAGCGGATACATCCTGTCTCTACAAATTACCAGCTTTGTTGCTTTCTTAAGTTACATTCCCTTCCTGTGTCTTAATTTCTTCATCTGTGAAACAGAGAAAATCATAGTCGCTACCTCATAGTGTTTTGAGGATTAAAATATATAATATACATCAATCATTTAAAATCGTACCAACATAAGCACCACATGCTTTATTTGTTATTGGTCTCACTACCACCATTGTGTTGTTGAGAGGAAAATTGGCCTCTTCTATCTAGGAACTGGCTGACTTTATGAGGAAGGCCTCGGTGTTGGAAGGAGCCAGCCTGGCACTCACAGTATTGGATATAAACAATCTCACAGAAAACACCAGGATCCAACAAGGTACCTTGTGACCATGATGTGAGACAAAACACAAGACAAGACTGCTTCATAATCATGTCTCGGCACAGGCAAAAACAAGGTCATTGTACAAACCCACAACACCAAAGGCACCCTTCTCAGGGCTGACCCGAGAGGCTGCTCTTTTTTTATCCATTAGAGCTTTAGCTGCAGTTTATAATTCCTTCCTTCTCGATAGTATGTATAAAGACATTCAATCACAGATTCAGGCCTGCACCCCCTTAGCTTCTAATCCAGAGCCAAGCTCCATTTCCATGAACCCCCATCAAAATCACCTAACAAGAGCCCAAATCCTTTAAGCGTTTTCTAAAATCCTCTTCCTGAGGTGCCCCACATCTCATGTATATTCTATCACCGTAATGAGCAATAAATCCAACTTTTTCAATTGCAGGTGTGTACTTCATAGATGTTGACTGAAAGGCATAATAATTTTCATCACCTCTAAAGCTAAAGACATTATTAGATAAGCTACAGATTCGTGAAAATTTAGCATTTAAATTATCATTGAAGTCAATGTAGTTCAAGCAACGACATAAGGAGAGAATACCAAATAGCAGAAGTAAATTGCCAAGGGTTGAACCAGGGAGAACACACCAACACGGAAGCGACAGGCCAAATCAAAAGGACTCATCGCTTTGTTCAATGGATGAATATATGAGTAGTCATGTAGGAGAAGAAGTGAGAGTACAACTTATGGAAAGAAGGAATGAGTCTTAAGAATGGCTTTGTGGTCCCAGGTGCATGATTCAGAAATGTCCAAACAAATAAGAACTAGGGGAAAGCCCATGGGATCAGACACATAGGGAGTGCAATAGTCAAAACCTTAAAGCATCTTTGAGCAAATGGGTGAAATAAAAGACAGTATTGTGTGCAAAGTGATAAGTGGGAGATGGGGAGATCAGTCATTATGGATGTGAACATGACAGAGATGGGAATTTCATTTGAGGGAAAGGTAGGGTTGCAGGAAGGATTACTTAGGACAAGGAGAAGTAGACATCTCAGCTTGCTTCAGGAAAGTGCGTGTGGGAAAGGAGTGTTAGTAGATCCCAAAAGTGAGGAGAAATTTGGTGAGCTAAGATCCTAGAGTGTGTCGGAAGGACAGAGATAAAACACACGGTTGGAGAACTAATCTCTGCAAAGGACTAAAGGCATTACACTTTCTGAAACTGGAGGAATGAAAGGGAGATAAATATCAGTCTTGCTGAAATGTGAAGAATCTGTGTTAGAGATGAGAAGACATAGCTAAGAGATTTTTACCGCTGTTGACTTTTTTTGCTCAGTCAGGAAATAGTCTAAGACACCTCTTGGGGGTAAGGGTCTAGTAGCCACAACAACAAAAGGAACTGGAGCCAACAAGCAGAAAAGGAAAGGACTATCAGGTAGTATTAAGGATGCAGTTAAGGGCCCGGCCGAGTGGCTCAGTTGGTTAAGAGTTCACTCAAGGGTGTGATCTCTGAGCAACAGCAGTTTGATGCCCAGCTCAAGCTGAGCTGCCGCTGAGCTACCAACAGGTGGCAGGATGGCGCGTTAAAAAAAACAATGCCTGGGGCGGACGAGTGGCGC
>NW_017732198.1:406656-408278 GCF_001890085.2 Hipposideros armiger
ACTAAACTGTAGAGAGAATTATTTTTACATAATGGGTACATATAGACATTATCTTCTGAAGAAGATGCCAAATAGATTTGTTTGTTCCCAGAGAGGCCACACATATTAAAAAAAAAAAAACTCACACAATTATTATAGTTTCCAGAAAAGAGCTGAACAAATTGCTGATATCTACTGAAATAACATTAAAACAGATTCAAAGATTTAAGAAGCTACATTGTCAAAAGAATACTATAAGATTCTGTGCTACTTTTCTATGTATGAGATTATTAATAGGAAAGGTGACTATTTCAGGGCCCTGGTAAATATTTGGTACTTACATTGATGTTTTATTTAGCCCTGCAGAGAAATTCAGTATTCTCACCGTTGGTGAAATTTTAAAGAATGACTCTTTACACCTAATTGCTCTTCAGAATGTCTGGCTTTTAGAGGTGATTTAGTAGGGCAGAAAATAAAAGATACACATATTCTACTTGCTACAAGTAAGACTGTACTCTCCATCTATATTATGAAATAATAAATCATGTTTCCAAAGAGAGATAAATAGGATAGATTGATAAAAAAAAACTTGTGTTATTTTGGCAGTCTTATTGTGATATATACAATTTTCTTTAAAAAAAAAAAACTAGGTGATTTGTGTGGTATATAAAAGTAAAAAAAAAAAAAAAAAGAGGAAACGTCAACATATTTTTTTCTTCTTCAGGAATCCCCAGGCACTATTATAACTGACTCATTTAACTCATCTAAATGAGTTTTTAATAAGGTATCAAAAGATAGACAATTTTATCTAGTTTCTCCTGGGAATTGAAGATAATTAAATGAAAGTACAATCCTCACTAACCACTAAAGATACTTTGTGGTTAATTTTTGAGACTTTTTTATTTCTCACTACTTTTCCATGGATCTATATGTCATTCTGACCCCACTCTTTACTCTCCATGAGTGATTAAGATCTCTGCTTACTTCATTCACTATCAAATATGAATAACTCTTATTTCAAACTTCTTACCTACCTGCAGGGCAAGAGTATTGCCAGTTATTACCTAGGAGTATACTCTGTTTTATTCATGAACGATGTCATTCTTATTGACTTCATATATAAATAATGAGGCTGGGTAATATGTTCTTAACACTATAGCAGCCTACCTCTCCTTTTGGCTTTGATGTGTATTAGATTTCAAATCTGAGACCCTTACTCTTATCTGTCAACTGCCAAATATTTATGGGGTAATCAGAAATTATGAATATGTCATGTTTGAGTACCTAGAACTCTACATCTAATATGGTAGCCACTAGTCATTTGTACCTATCGAGCCCTAGAAATGTGTCAGAATTGAGATGTGCTGTAAGTTTAAAATACAAAGCAAATATTGATGTCTTAGGATGAAACAATGTAAAATAATCTCAATCTTGATATTGATTAATTGTGGAAATGATAAAATGCATGCATTTGTTAATACACATTATTAAAATAAATTTACCTATAAATAGGTCATATGGCTTTGAAATTTTGAAAATTACATGTTTGATTCACATTTGTATTTCCTCTTATAATTCTATTAAACAGTACTGCTTTAGAAGAAAGTTTGAAATTAGTACTCTCAGCAAATGTTGTATTCTAC
>NW_017732198.1:408808-421458 GCF_001890085.2 Hipposideros armiger
TTAAAAATAGAATCTTTCTACTGCTTACAACATAATGTATTATTCTGCAGGAATAACAGATTCAGGATAGCTGAATTAGGAAGTTAAATAGAACCTCTGTATCTTGCTTCTGTAGCACTCTTTAGACATTAAAATAGTTATGCAAAGGCAGATAAAATTTTTTTTAAAATAATAAAAAACTACCGTTCTCACATATTTACTTTTGTGGTCACAGATGTACAATGATTCTCAGGCAGCATTTTGAAAGTTGCCCACTGTTGAACGTGGCAAATGACTCACCATTCCTCTGTCTGGTTATGAAATTCATAAGGGAAGTGCCACATACCAAATTCTTTGGGTTATGTGATTCCTGCGGCACCTTTTAAAACTTGGTCTACAGAATTACTCACACTGCTCTACCTGTACAATATCTTTGTGGGAGGACAATTACTATGATATATATAAACCAGAAACTAGTTAAATGATACTGCAAAATGCCACATAAAGTTTAAGTGCAACATGGAATATTTCCATTTCTCTGTGACATGACTAACCTTGGGGTTCATGGAAACATCAAAGCTCTATTTTAAGTAAGGATGTTTCTAAAGCATGGTAATATTTTTTGTAACTATGGATGGCACAGTCTGATTATAAAAATGATTGACTTTTGCCAACTCTCTTTTCCTAATATTCACCTCTTATTTTTATTTTATTTTAGTCATCTTTATTATTCTTAAATTAAATAATCCATATTCATTGTAACAAGTTACAAATAAAGTGGAAATATTTGATTTCTTTTGATTTTATAATAGAAATGATATCAGGTCTGAAAAAGAACATTAAAAGTCTAAAACGTCCTAGTTGTCTAGAATTTGATCTATCACATATGTCAATGAGGAAATGCCAACTCCAAAGCCAATATCTTACTCTGATAGTCATTAAGGTCTAAAAGATCTTTTTTAATGCTAATGGAAAATTAACTTATCTGTAATTTTTACTTACTGATCCAAATTTACATTGGAACCATGATAAACAAGCATCTCTCTTCTACAAAAAATTGAAGTACTTTTTGAACACATTTGTTTTGTTTTTAAACACTCAATAGTATTATCCTGTTAGGTAATCTGACATGTACTTATAGCCTAGAATATTTCTCTCTCATCTGTGGTCTAGTCCCATTCAAATTCCTATTTGACATCCAACTCTTAGTTGTCTTAAGGGCATCTCAAATTCTACACATCCAAAATTAAACATATGATCTCTATGTCCAAGCGTGATGAGTGGAATCATTCTTAATATGGGCCCCTTCTTCACATCCCTTATCCTATCAATCAGCATGTCTTCTCAGCCTTGTTTTCTATATATTTCTTACAGTCACTGATTTCTCTCCAGCTCCATCTCTAACTCCCCCAATGTCTATTCTCTCTTATTGGATGAAGGTAGTGGCTTTCTAAGTTGTCTCTCTACATCCATTCTTGATACTACTTGTTCATCCCCAAGCAATCAGTGTTTACTTAAATATGCTAATCTGATGAAGTAACATTTTGCTCAAATTTTTGCATCGTCTTTCCCTATTATCTAAAAAAAAGCTGCAAAGAATTAATATCGGCCTATCATCTGTTACAAATTCTGGGCTCTGCTTACAGTACCCTTGCTTAACTATTTACTCCTCATAGTGTAGATACCAGGGAAAAATCTTTGCTCTGACCTCAACGACCCCTTTCCTCAGTACATTTGCTCATATCACTATATATCTCAACTTCATAGCATTAGATGTTATAAGTTCTTATTAATTCTGAAAGGAATAAAATAATACATTAAAATTAGCTTTTAAAATACTTAGAGATAATGCTTATATCTAGAATCTTACTACACTCTCTGGCATGTATTCATATTTAACATGATTCAGGCAAGCCACAAAAATAATTCAAAGATTTTAAATACACACCAAAATCCACAAAAAACACACAGACACAGTAGACTACTGTAAACCCAGGCAGCATAGACAAGTTACACCCCTTATCCTAAAAAATACTATCATCTGTATGGATGAAGGGGACATTCGTTTTCAAGAGTACCATTCTAATATAGTCATAGATGAAGGAAAGAAGAATATCACCCTGGAAAAAATCAGAGATATAATACGTTATACAATCTTTCCTAAATCAGAATTTCTATTAGGCCACCAGGTCTGCTTCTGCTTGTAGTGTGGTTACACTACAGATAATGTGAGGGACTGCCTTAGGGGATCTCACAATTTTCCCATAAAGCCATTTTTATGAATAGATGCTTCAGATGGGTGGTCATTTTTTTAAGTAAAAAAAAAAAATCACTTTCTCAGTGGACACATCCTCAGATCGTCACCAATACATTCACTTTAAAACACAGAACAATCTGGAATAACCATCTGCTAAAATTGTCTTAAAGGGTTATGTTTTCTTATAGCAAAGCTGAGCTGACCCCAGAGAATCAGGGAATGAGAGGGGCAGATGGCTTCTGAGGACTGCATTGCAAATAACTGTGGTCTAACTTGTGGCTATGTAAGACGTCATAAGCAGAAAAAAAAAACAAACTGGCATTTACTGCATGTACTTTGATACAATAAGGATTGAAGTTCTTCTTCAAACACCCTGACACAGGTTTACTCACATTATTAGCTTCAAAATACAGGGCACGTTTTTGCCTAGATTGGGTCATGGCATTGCATTGTTCTTGAGCAGCAAGAAAAGACACCATAGCAGCACACTGTCACTGACTTGGGGTTCAGTAAACCCTCCACTTGTTGAGGTGAACTATGAATTGGAAAGAAACTGAAGTTTATTATACTACTCTATCTTGATATCAATTCCTAGTTGGTACTTTGACAATTTTATGTAATACAGGTCCAGTGCCTCAAAATATAATTTCTTCCTTATATATCATGAACTAGTTTAGCAAAACCTCTAAAAATGTTACGGACTGTGTGTCTCCTCAAAATTCCTATGTTGGAGCTCTAGCCTGTATTTGGAAATGGGGCCTTTAAGGAAGTAATGAAGTAAATAAGGTCATAAGAGTAGGATTTAATCCCAAAGGTCTAGTGTCTTTATAAGGAGAGCTTATGTGTTCCCTCTCTCTCTTTCTCCCCACATCTCTTCTTCTCACCCTCCCCTTTCTCCTCCCTCTCTTAACACAAGCACACACAAAATGCCATGTGAGGACACAACCAAAAGTTTGCCCTCTGAAAGCCAGGAACAGAGGTGTTACCAGAAACCAACTCTGCCAGCACCTTGATCTTGGGCTTCTACTCAAGAGAATACATTTCTGTCGTTTAAGCTACTTAGTCTGTGGTATTTTGTTACAGTAGCACCAGCTGATTAATATAATATCTTTCTTTAGAGGATCTCAAGATCTTTTTGTTTGTTGTGGGAACAAACCCATAATAATTTGGACACATCCACAGTATTTTGAGTATGCCTATGAATATAAATACATGAATTTTTTTCAAGTGTTAAAATTATTTGCGCCCTAAAAAAGTTTTTGTGTTATCTCAGTTTCACGTTGAATTTGCATTTGATACATTATCAAAATATAATAGCTAATCTGAAATTCTTGAAAATGTGTGGCAATAGAGAGTTCAACAGAAGATGCTTACTCCATGCTATCTCCTCAACAATTAAGAATGACTTGTCCTCAGCAATGCCACTACAATCGCACATTACATAGAATGGACAAGGTCAAGTTTTGTAAATAATGTCTACAGCAAAAATGGCTACTAGCTCAGGAATTGGATGTAAATACTACTTACCATATTTTTCCATTTTTGATGCACACTTTTTTGCCCAAATTTGTGAGGGAAAAATAAGGATATACATTATACATGGGTAGTACTAATTGACTATCTATACAAATGTTTATAATTCTTTTATTTACGCTTATGAGTTAAAAGTGTAACTCTAAAAATCAATAACAATGTCTGTATGCAAAATAATACACTGGAATACAATAATCGATTTAGTTGAACTTACAACAAACTTGCAATGACAAAGAGTTCTTGGCCTTCTAGATGCATAAATATCTTAAATTTGTTACTGGTACACACAATTTCTTGTACCTTGTATCTGTTCTTGGGTTTTATAATTATTTGTTACATAAAATTTTTGTACCATCATATGTTAAAAAATAAATGCTAAAATTCCTTTGCAATACAAAAAGCAAGTACCTAAGTGTAAACAAATAAAAATTTGAATAAAAAAATTAAAGTGAAAAACTTTTTTCCCTGAAAGTTTGGGCCAAAAATGTGGGTGTGCACTATACACAGCAAAATACAGTAATTATCTTTTCTTTATAGAGTGCTTGTAGTCTTCACAAAATTTGCAAGTCCTAGTATATCTTAGAACTGAATATAGGAACTAAAAAGCAATAAAATAGGACAAATTACATAAACAAGCAATTAAAAAACAAAATTCAGAATGACATATTCTTTTTAAAAAGTTATTTTCTCATTTACTAACAGAAGCAAAATGCAAATTAAAACATAATATAATTTTTGTCTAGCCAGTTGGCATTTTTTTTTTTTAACTTAAGGCTATTTTTTTTAGAGAAGTTGAAGATTCACAGCAAAGTGGAGGGGAAGGTACAGGGATTTCCCATATACCCCATCACTCCACACACACAGCTTCCTCCATTATCAACATTCCCCACTCTAATGGTACATTTGTTACCACTGAAGAACCAACATTGAAACATCATAATCACCCGAAGTTCACAATTTACACTGCATGTTCACTCTTGGTGTTGTATATTCTATGAGTCTGGATAAATGGATTATGGTGTCATACAGATTATTTGCATATATTTAGATATATATAGGAATGAAAATTAACCTCACAGCTGAAATATATAATGATCTGATTTGTAAAGATTAATGTACACAAATATTTATAATTTTATTTTTAAATAGAAAAAAATAACACATCCAAATTCTTTGGAAATTTCAAATTAATTTACATCATATTCAAACACTAAAAGTTCATGTAATCATTAAAATGATCTTGAGAATGACATTCTATGATGTAGGCAATGATCTATAATAAAATTTTAGAGGAAAATACAAAAAAAACCCTGATGATATGAACTCAATATAAATAAAATTTGATATTAAAGCAAAGATTATAATAAATTGAAATACACAAAATGTTTTTCCTGAAGAGCAGGGTTATGGATGCTTCAATATTATTTTCTTTAATGATGCATTTTCAACTTTTCCAAATTTTTAATTATAAAAATACAGAAAGAAATCCACTCTCTTAAAAAAGTAGATTTAGGCTAACCTGATGAGATCAACATGGTATTCTCTACCATTACTGAATTTATGTATTGAAAGCTCTGAACAATGCTGATGGTAGTACTGAGATATGAACTTTAAGTAATCCTCCAACTTTATCAAGTCTATTTTCAAAGAGAAGAGAATTAAAATTTCTAAGTAATTAAATATTTGGTTACTGCAAATTCTTAAGGTCCTTGAAACTTCTATGCCTGACCCCTTATTTTGTTTATTTCAAAATACATAAAAGACCTTTAACATATAAATACCAGAAGCACTGAATATTTTTCAACATGTACCAAAATTGGGCAAATTTGATTTAAGCTTCTAAATTCCAGGGTCAAGGACCTACCCATTTGCTTACCAGTTCTTGAGAGGGTGTACAGTGCCTGACACTGTGTAATTTTCTTGGCTTTAAAATCCTGTCCTCAATGCTAAATGAGTAAATTGTTAGGAAGCAGTTCTTATGAGGGAAAAGCTATTCTGGGCCAGCCCATCTTAAATCATATCAACACAAAATTACTTGAATTAGAAAGAAAGAATAAAACACACACAAATATCCATGCATGCATACAGACTGAAGTTCTCTAGAAATCACCTATTTAAATAAAACTTAGTCATCATGAAGACATAATTTCACAAGTTACATTGTTTAAAGTTCACATAATATATTTCTAAATTTATGGTGGATCATAAATTAGTTGATCCTTTGTTTCATTCATTTATCTTATTTGCTATCATTCAATCTTTTCCAGCAAACAGTTAAACTAATTTTTAAAAAATAAACTGATACTTCTAATTATATATTACCCAGTTGCCCAATATGCTAAATAAAATAGGATCTGATGAAAAGCAAATAGAGAGCCATTCAACCTCCCTTTACAAACAATAGATAAATCCCAGTATTTCCTCACAGTTGGGTCTCCAAGTATCTACTTCTTTACTTTTAATTTTAATCAGAGTCAATGTTGCCTTTACATTTGTTGTGAAATCTGACACTTTTCTTTTCCCTTTCTTGTTGAAGTTGTCAGAGTCTATATTTTCCCTCCAGTATTTCACTCAGCCTTAATGAAAATTAACCTCACAGTCAAAATATAATGAAGCTAGTGGAAGAGAAGGAGAGGTAATAAGTTTATAAGAAAACTGGTGCCATACCTAGGAAAATCAGTGTCAAAAGCTGCGATCATGTTATCAATTGATGATATAACATCATTAACACAGCTGATATAAAGTTATCCTGAGTATAAGTAATTGTGTCTGAGAGAAACACAGGTGTAGAGTGTATACACCGCCCACTGCATTCCACTCAGAATCTGTGAAGATCATATGTTGTCATCACATTTCATGATGTGCTACCAAAATAGCAGCATCTTTGATGATAAAAGATAAAGGTGAAGCATGAATGGAAAACCAATTGAGCTCTTTATAAGGCAGAAATATCACACTGCAAAGCATTTCCATTCTAATAGAAATACACTTCAAACATTCTACAGATCAGGAAATATTTGAATCTGTCTTATCTGGCATAGGGGAATACTTCATATCATGTCTCAGACTATTCTACTTTCCCTATTCATTCCTCTGCCTTCACCTGTCTTCCATGCTCTCTTCTCCTTGACCTCAGAACACATTTTCTAGCTAAATCAAAGGGCAAGTGATAGTTTCAATTTTTCCTTAATCCAGTACATATAAAACAATCAACTCAATTAAGGATTGAGCACCAAACATTTGTAACAGGCTCTGTGGCAAATAAAACTCAGGATACCCTCTCTATAGTATAATTTACATTTTCAAGATGGCAGACTTTCTGCCTATTCACATTCTGTTCATCCAGTTATTTTATTTTTGTAAACTTGAAGTTCAGGAAACCAAAGGAAATCCACAAGAGAACTTTAGGGAGCGCATAACAGCAATCTGTTATTTAAAATTTAACTTTCCCCAAACCATTCAAAGAAAAAAGAACCTACATATAAAATATAATTCAAAAGAAAAATAACCTGCATCTGTCTCTATTTACCTGGGACTCAGAAATAGTTGATTGTGGAATAAAATAGTCTATAATTATTTAGTATGGTTAATTATGATTTAGTATAAGTAATTAAGTTTTATTAATTTGTATGCATCATGATTTTTTTTNGTCAACAGTCTGAATCCTCGAGTTTCCATTTTCTTATCTTATTTAGTCAAGAGAGCCATGTCTATCTATCCTTCAAGGCCAATCTCTTCCAGACTCCTTTATAAAGCTACTCTGGTTATTGTAGATCTATCGTGTTTTGGGTTATTGATTCTCCTTTTGGGAAATACTCATTCTCTGTTCTGAATATTGTGGTTCACATGAAACTGATTTCATTCATAAATACAAGACTGGTAAGTGACTCAAACCTGGCCGACTAAAGCCTCATATTTTTCTGCCTTGGTGATTGGTTCCAGGATGTGTACATGACCTCATCAGGACCAAGTGAACACCCTGCAGCTTTTGCTGAATTTTCTCATAGTTCATTTTCTTTCCCCGCAGTACTTGGATTGGTGACAGCCACCTTGCAAACACGAGGAGGAAGTCTGAGAATGAAGCTGATAGGGAAGAGAACCAAGGTTGGAAGAGAACAACTGGATCAAGGGACACTGTGTGAACCTCTGAATCAAGCAACAGATAAGTTTATACATATTGTTTGAAGTCTCAGTTACAAGGGATTTTGCCTTTTGCTTATACCACATTGGGCTGAATTTTCTATACCCAGCAACCAAAATAGTCTTTACTGACACACAGCAATGATCTCTCACTTTAGATTTTGTATAGAAAGTAAAACTGTACAAATTGGCATTTCATGACACATGGGCTTGTTTAGCACATATTAATGATTTCTTGTTTTTAACAAAACTCTGATAGGATTTGATTTTTATAAGAAAAAATTGTCATACAATCAGTTACGTCCCCCGGTGTTAAAAGGTAAACTGAAACACATTAAACTTTTCAAGAGTTTACTTGAGCACAAATTGATTTGAGTCAGGCAGCCCCAAACCCAGAGTGTTGGAAGAACTCCATCAACGGGAGCTAGCGGCAAGGTTTTTTTAGAGAAGACACGAAAACAAAGAAATGATTTGATTGGTTATAGCTTGAACAGTTGCTTGATTTGGTCAAGCCTAGTTTGCCATTTGTGGTTGATTGCTCTTAGGTTTCCTTTTCTTGGAATTGGTTTGGTTTACTTACAGAGGCTACCAAGGTATTGGAGCCACATTAGTCTAATAACCTCCTTGTTTAAATACTTTAACACCAGCATATATATTTCCATAGATTTAAGAGTAAATATAATGCACAGGGACAAAAACAAGCCTTACCAAAGCAAAATTCTGGTAGGGATCCTTCTAGCCTGAACTGTAACAATAATAGAGAGAAGAAGGTTCATCCTGTCCAGATACCTTTCTTATTTACTTATTGGAGAGATTATTTAGGAATAAATTTCATCACAATAGGAGCATAACTCACTAAGAATGATGGCATTCAATAACAGGAGATTTTATTTATCACATTTTTTATGAAAGCATAATTATATATAAAATCATGGTAAATTGTGGGTTTCTGATGTTACTTCCCAATACCTTAAGTATTGGAAATCCTTAGGCAGGTCTTTCAAAGGATTGTTCTTGGACCTATCAGAACGAAAATGTCTCTACATATCACCTACTTTGTGCTGTTTTGTTACTCTGGTATTATCATCATCATTTATGCCAGCCTGTCGAGATGTCATTTCGATGTACGTGGTCTAGACCAAGTATTACATAAATATCTGTCAGCATCTACAATTTGTCAAAGTTGACTTTTTAGGTACAGTCTTTATCATTAGTTTTCAGATTTTTTTCTAAATCTTTCTAATACATTTCTATCTCAGTTATTACTACTTAGGAATTTTTCTCCCTAACTGAAGGGCTAAAAATATGACATACGGCACTATCTATTCAACCCCATCCTCCATCTTCTTGTTTCTTGGATTGCATAGCAATACTTTTTCTCATAGTTGCTTCAGTTGCTTTAGCGATGTGGCCTTATATAAGCCACACCATGTAACTGGAGGAACACTTACTCCCTGCATAAATGCAGATTCTACTCTGAGTCAAGAAACCTAGATATCAAGTTGTTTTCTATTCATTACATTAAGCATTTTCCCCTGCTGAAAGTTACAAGGATTTTGTTTTTATTTAAATACTATAAGATCTGTATTCATCAGAGCCTTGCACCTAAGATGCACTCAATTATTATTTGTTAACTGATAAGAAAAAAAAATGTTGACTAATAAAAGGAATAGATATCATTTATTTTCCCTTGGTTTTCTAAGAAAAACTGTGACATTCAACATAAATCCTATTATAGGAAGTATGCTAAATTTAGATCTACCTAATTAGCTGAAGTAAGAATTTCTAGGCTGATCAGTAATTCCATAAATTACTAATTTCAACTGAATGCATGTGTCAACACCTAATTAAGAAGGTCATCAACTCAACAAGAATTATGCACCATCTTCATTGTGTTATTAACAGCCTCTCAAAGAGCTGCTCTTCAGTCCTCAGGTTCTGCACTGAATCTATTCTTTGAATACAGTTCCTAATCCAAGATTAATTTATTCAAACTTTACCTTTGTGTAAAACCTATTGACTTCAAGCAGGCTTTAATGGGACTACTGGAACTCGGGAGACTCTACAATGCCAAAGTGTAACAGTGCTGGGTTTTCACATAAGAACATTTATATTTTATTAGAACATGTGAAAATTCTTCTTCTTTGTTTGTATTTCAGTTTCCCAAATTATTAAATAAAACTATTTTCTCCTGAAAGTCAACTTACCGCGAAGCTCTGTGGTATGACCTATTATACACTGTATAACATGAAATGTATTAACAATTTTAAGGTATGATGGTTACTTCTTTTTAGAAATCTCCAGTATTACTTATAAATATTTAAGATCTCTCACAACATACAATGGGATATAATAAAAACTTTATTTGGTCAGCTCCCCTAATTCTATAGTTGGAAGAACAGAAATGTTTATGAGTACTAAGGGAATGTTTCATAGAGGTATAACAGAATTTGAAATTCTAAGATTCATAAACAGCATTATGTAAGAAGGATGGAATGAGAGCCAATAAAAAGTGATCAGAAGGATGAAGGAATCAGCACCACGTCATCACAGAGCAGTCAGGAAACTAACATTACCACATCAGTGAGGTGGATGATACAGAAAATTAAAATCCAGAAAGATATTTTAAAAACATAATTTTGCAGACAGTGGATTCACAGGAGTAAAAATTTCATCAAACCCTATGTATGTGGAAATTTCTTTAGAAACTCTAAAGTGTGGACTATCAGTTGTTACTATCACCACACCTCTTCTATAATCCAGAAACTAAAATAATAATGCATTATTAAGTAGCAAGTATCTAGAGAGAAAATAATCAAAAAAACTTTGAACATTAGTTAAGAACTATAGTTAAATAGAGAGCCCAACTTAGGCAAACAAAACAAAACAAAACAAAACACACAAACAAACAAACAAAAAACAGATGACGGGGCGGCCAAGTGACGCGATGGTTAAGAACTGGCTTGGGACCCCAGAGGGCCCCGGTTTGGATCCCACATATGAGGGCCAGTGACACTGCCCTCTACAGCTAAGATGCTGAACAACAGCTCAACCTGGAGCTGGGCTGCCGTGAGTTGCAGGGCTGCAGCCCCTGTGGCAGCGGGTTGCCATGGGCTACCGTGTGTAGCCAGCAGCCAGCATGAGCAGCCAGCAGCCGCAGTGAGCAGCCATCCAGAAGCCAGCGACTGATCTGCCTCGCCCGGGAAGAGCGCAATGATGGTTCCAACTGGGGCCAGTGAAGCAACGTCCCCTACAACTAGACTGAAGAACAAAACGACAGCAACTAGTCTGTTCCCCTTCCCCCAATTCCCCAGCACTGTTCCCATCCCCCTAATTCCCCAATAAAAATCTTAAAAAAAAAAACATATGATGGACCAGGAGAAACACAAGGATGCAAGAGTTTTGTGGAAACAGTATGTTTTCTCCCCTGGTTTTTTCTTGCGTGAGAATGCACATATATGGTTTTATCACCGCTGTTATTTTTATTTCACAATTCTTAATAGCAAGCTAACCTATAATTACCAAAGAATGGACAGAATAGTTCTTTGGATAGCAGGACGGTGAAAACACATTTACACTTAACAGGAGGTGATTAGTTGGTAGAATGTGTTAGAAAAGCTGCAAATCCCATAGTGCTAGTATCAGTCCTCTCATCCAGGGGTTGTTTTTCATCACTGGCTGAAAACTAAAATTTATTAAATCCTCTTTCAAGTTTTAAAATTGTTCCAAGGGAATTATTAGGTGTGTTTCCATGCTACTACCTACTGTGGACTTGTAGAAACACAAAAACACATGATCAAATATAAATGAATGAACTGAAGTCTTCTAAAAATATTTACTATCAAACAGCAGTCTCTTAATTAAAACAAAAATGTTTTCTAGGTTCAGAGCTACATTAAAGAAACCTTTTTTTTCCAGTTTATTGTGTGCCAAACACAGAGGTAGACACAAATACATATATCGGACCCTGACACTCCCCAGAATAACAACAACAAAAAAACAGATTTTATCCAGTCAAGTTCACCATTTAGTGAGAAAAATAAATAGGAAACAAAGAAACAAACACTAATGATATATCATGATAAGTGGGAAAACATTTTGAAATGATATAAGGGAAAGTGGCTATTTTGGAAGATGAGAAAAAGGCAAGTTGATAATTGAGTTGGATCTTAAACAAGAGAAGTTGTTTTCATATTTTTTTTTTATTTTGTTTGTGTGTTTGTTTTTCTTGCTGAAAAGGAGAAGTATGCAATAAGCCAAGAGAAAGCGTGCTAAGGTATGGCAAGGGGAAAGAATTTCATGTTTTAGTTAACACCAAGTTTCATGAGGTTGGATGGAGAGTAGATACTGAAAAAGGTGATGATTGATAAGGCTGCTCTACTTGAAACGGTCACTGTGTTTGTGTTCCCCAGAGAAACAGAACCAGGAGGACGATATACAGAGATAAGGAATTGACTTCATGTGGTTCTGGAAGGCTGCAAGTCCCATCATCTGCCCCTGCCAAATGGAGAACCGGGAAAGCCAGTGACATAATTCCGTCCAAGCCCAAAGACCCAAAAGATGTGATGTCGGAGGGCAGGAAAACACGGATACCCCAACTCAGAAAGAGAGAGAGAGAGAGAAGTTTCCCCTTCTTTGCCTTTTTGTTCTATTCAGGCCCTGAATAGTTTGGATGAAGTCCACTCATATAGGTGAGAGGAGGCTTCTTGAAACTACTGAATCAAATGTAATCCCCTCCACA
>NW_017732198.1:423233-478324 GCF_001890085.2 Hipposideros armiger
TGAAGAGGACTCAATTTAGCCTGGAAGAATCCTATCATTGGAAGTTCTAAACAATATTTACCAAAGAGGGTATTATAGTGCTCTAACAAACCAAAAACTCCTTAGAAACTTTATGTACTTAAAGACTTTAATTAAAACGGGATTTGGCTTTTCTACTTGGATTACACTGGTAATTGTGACCTGGTATCTCTGTCACACATTTCATGTTTTACTTCTAAGTATTTCTGCCTTTAAAATATGCTTCACAAGCATGGGAAATAGCTCTTTAAAATACGCAAACAAACAAACAAACAAAGGAAAACAATAGCAGATGATAACTTTGTTCTCATCAAAACCATTACACCAGAGAATATTTTTCTGACAGTTTGTATGGCTGGTTGAGTTAGTTAGACCAAGACCTGTGTGCAAATGGATCAGATGTAAAATATCACTGAAATTGCTGGTGATAATTTCATTTATGAAAGTTACAACTTATTTTTGCCCAAAGGTGGTCCCTGAAAAAGACAGGTAAGTTTTAGTGAAGGTTCTGCATGGTGGTAAGAAACAAAAAAGTATCTGTTCAACTTAGTCAATGTAGCAAATATTCTAGTTGAAATTTCAGGCCTTCCGACAAATCAGAATGTTCTTTTTCCTAACAGAATGTGAAGATTACTAAATTTCAAAGATTATTTTTGTTAGCATATCATTCCCAAACATGAATAGATACTAGTGATAACATAATATAATCTCAATATTATTTTGCCTTGAAAATTTTCTGTTAAGATTTTGTCACCTAAATTTGAAAACATGTCATCATTCATGAGCACGTAATTCATTTAAATGACTAGGTTGTAAATTCTGTGCAATATGCTTAAGGGGACATTGGCAATTCTATAGAGCAGTGCTAACCAACAGAAATACAATGTAAACCAGAAAAATCAGCTGAATATAGAATTTCAAAATTTCTAATAGCCATTTTTTCAAAAAGTGATAAGAAATTGGTGAAATTAATTTTAAAAGACAGTAAGTCCTCACTCAACATCTTTGATAGGTTCTTGGAAACTGCAACTTTAAGCGAAACGATACAGAATGAAACCAATTTTACCATAAAGCAAATTGCTATAAACTAGAGTTAAGTTCCTACAGCATAATTTCTGATCAAAACAGCATTAATAAATTTCTAAATAAAGACCCCAAACACTTCTAATATTAAACATTGAAATAAATGTGAGCTACACACACATTTAAGAAATATTCATAAAAATAAGCAAGGTGATTTTCCAACTCACTTACTCCAGTTAAGGGTCGGTCACCAGTGGCCAGAGCCACACACAGCAACTCAGGGCACAGTGTGATAACCTACCCAGGACACGACACCATAACATTGCAAGGTGCACACACCCTCACACCCACACTAGCTCAGACTGGGACAATTTAGACATGCCAATCCACCTAGCACGTGCATGTCTGGGGTGCGGGAGGAAACTGGAGCCCCCTGGGAAAAAAACCCACATAGACACAGTGAGAACGTACAAAATCCACAGAGGAATCCCAGCCAGGAATCTTCTTTTTTTTTTTCTCATCAATGTTATAACAAAACACTGTTGAGTGAAATGTTAAGAAACTGATATATATATATCAGTATATATATTGGGTTGTCGGAAAAGTCATGATGTATTTTTCTATGTTTTTCGTTGTAAAAAGGTGTCATGACTTTTCCGACAACTACATATATATATATATAGATAGATAGATAGATAGATAGATAGATATAGATATAGATAGATATAGATAGATATAGATAGATATGTGTGTATCTGTTTAACCTAATATGATACTATCATTTCAACCTGTAATCAATAAAACATATTTGAATCTACTGAAATAGATTATCTTAACATTAACAGCACATCCCTGTCTGAGAAATACAGCCTTGCTTCAAGTGTTCATTATCCAACATGGTGGACACTGCAGCTGTAGAATCTCACCTACTATGGAGCAAATCTCAGATTTTGTGCATTTTTATCTACTTCATTTTTCCCCATTATGGCAAGGCTCTAATTATTTCCAGTACCCCAAGTAATAAGTAAACACATTTGATCTGGACCCTTTTATGAAAAGTTAAAGAAATGATTTGTTACTTGAAATAAACCTTTATTTATATCCATTAGCTTTAATTCCAAATGCCTCTATGCTCCTTCAACTCAATATGCAGAAGCAATCAAAGTTTACGAAAACTAGAGAAAAACTAAATGTAATAAATTAATAATTATTTTGGCTTAATTATCAGCTGTGCACCTTCTCCTGTTGCTCCCTACCCTCCATCCCACCAATCACTCCATCATATAATTCAGCTTAATTTCTTTCATGGTTCATGTAACTATTTAAAAATGTATTATTTTAATCAGTTTATCTGTTTATTGCTTATTTCTACTACTACAATATAAGTTCTGTGAGTGCAAGCACTTTTCTTTCCTCAAGCAACAATGCTGCTTATTGCTTGGAAGAGTGGATATTACATAGGAGGTGCTCAATAAATATCTGTTCATTGAATTAATATATATATGTATATATATATATATATATATATATCCTCATTATATTGTAAAAGCTTAGGCACTCTTTTATGTAAGTTACACATGTAAGCAAATCAGCTGAAATATTATTTAGAAAGCTTCACCTGAGAGTCACTGACTGCTTAGGTTTTACAATGTCAAATAAGCAATATAATTTTTATGGTAGTTCATAATGTCCATCATCTTTAAAAGTAAGAACTTCAGAGGTGAAAACTTCACATTTGTGATTCTAGGATAAGAGAAAAGCTTATCCTTTCACCTAAAATATCTGCAGTCTGGCTAATACAATACTATTAATCCAACATAGGAACATGTTTCTTTCGCGTTATTGAAAAAGACTCTCAAATTTAATTAAAGTCAATAAAGAAATTAAAAGCTTAATGAGAGCAAGAATCCTCTGAGTGTGTTCATGCTGTTATCAGCCTGTGATGTTGTAAAAGATAGGATTATGATTTTATTGCCAGACAACCAAGAAAGAAAAAAAGGAAAAGATGGGAGATGTGAAAACCCCCTGGTGAGTGAAATCTCCGAGTGAAAAACTGTTGTGTTTAATCAAGTCAATGGGGAAATTAACTACAAAAGGGATCGCTTCTGAGGATAACCACCAATTGTTTCAAGCAAAGATGGAAAAATCTTTTACGATTGACCTAACAAGATTCCTAGTCAATGTGAAACTGTGCAGGCCTCTAGGATGGTGACCACCATCTCTTCCAAAGTAATTTCTAAGTGATCAGAATTGGCATGGGCCAGGATCGAAGTGACATTTTTATTATTTCACTTTAAAAGTAAGTATTATGTGAACTAGAAATTCACTAGAAGCTTCTAACTTTTCTCACTCAGATGAAGACCACCCTCATCAGGTTTCAAAAGCTCCTGCGACCGAGATAAAGAGAGAGATGGATGCGGACCATACTAAACTCGCCCAACCCCCACTGCCATCAGAAGTAGTTTAGAAGGTCCCCCCAGATACCCACAGGTTCTCACCACTTCTACTTTCTATGAGACCTCCACCCCTGTAAGCTTTGTTATTACTTCAGATTATAAAAAGCCCCTGACGTCACCTCTCATTTCTTATATTTTTACCTCTTTGGGTTCTCTGCACATCTTCTGTTTAGTCCCCCTCTCCCAGCTTTTCACAGTTCCTAAAAGTTGCCTACCGTGCTCTGTGGAATCCCTGGCGCATCATCTTCAAAATCCCCAGGATCCTCAAACACAACGCTGGTCGTTCCCTTCCTCATCTTGCTCCAAGTACCCCTGGCTTTTCTCTGAGGAGAGTCCTGTCCCAGGGGATCACTGGCTGTTCTCTCTGTCTCTCTCTCTCTCTCCTCATACCCCCGGGGCTGCTGGTAAGCGTGCTCTTTATGCCTCCTCTCCAGTTTCAGACTCTTCCTTCTTCCTTCTCTCTGAAATGCTCCAGCTTTGAACCATGTCATCGATATTGCCACATGCCACCCCTTGGTACAGTCAGTTCCTGTTGTTCATCTTGCCCCCCCATCATGTAGTAAAGATTTTAGTTTCTGTTTTAGGCACTCTCAAAAACCTCTCCAGCCTTAAACCTTAGTGATGTCAATTGACAGGAGATTGTTCTTCCAACATTCTAATTCCTCCAATCATCCTGTCTTCCACCCTATCTCAGCCAAATGCCTGCGGACATACACAGAACAGTAACATTTCCATATTCTACAAGTTCAAACATTTACTTTCTGGTCACTTACGACTCTCTTTACAGCTCTCTCCCTCCATTACCTTAACTTCAACAATTCTTTCTACCCATACAATGTACTGATCCTCGGATTTTCATTCTCGCACCATTTTATACTTATCTAATTTCAATTCCATGATTAATCATTGCAGTCGCACACCACTCTACTCCCTTAACTCTATCCTCCTGGTTATTCACACCAGAAAACTTGGAGTCTCTCTTGATTCCTTACTTTATCTCAGATCACTCATTTAATTCACAAGTTAATCTTGTTTGGTCTACTTCAAATTATATCTCGATTCTGAGCACTTTTCACCTTTCCCACTGCCATCACCCTGCTCCCAGCTGGATTATTTTTTCAATTGTCTCCTGATCAGTTTCCTTAACTCAACCTTTTGCTCTTACTCCTCAGTGCATTCTTAACACAACAGCCATCATGATCCTATTAAAATTAAATTTTCCAGTGTTTCCCCATGGCATTCTAACTAACTCATTCAGCACCCTAAAGCTCATATGAGGTATTCAAATATTAGTATCATTTTACAGACCAGGAAGTGAGGCTCCAACAATGATAGTAATGTGCTTAAGGTTAGGCTGCTAAGCGGTTGTCTTCATTTTCAATGTTAGAAATTCTGGCTTCAGAATCCATACTTTCAGACATTTTGATTATGGTTTTCTAAAATGGATTTAAAAACCAGTAAGATCCTAAAGCCTGCACATGTCTGGCTCTGTGGCAGGCCTATCGTGTCCCCTGTTATTTGCCCCTTTATGCTTTCTCTTTAGGCCACCCTAAAACCTTTGCTATTCCTTGAGCTGTTCAAACCAAAATTCTTACAGTTCCCTCAACTGCATCAAACTTTCCTCGCTTCTCAGTGTACATGTCCATTTGGGGTGTATTTTGGTTCAGTTGCTGATTTCTGCATCATTCTCTGGTAGACACCATGCCTTCTCTGCCATGAACACTGTTCTCATTATCCATTTAACGATAAATGATAGCAAGGTGGTGTGATGGATGGCGTTTGATGTGTGCAGCCCATCTGGCCTCTGACTCCAGAAAGTCATTACTCCACTTTCGTTCTAAGATAGACAGCTAGAGATCTATAGATCTTTCCAACGAAGTCCCCTGGTCCTTTCCTATCTTAAGGTGTTTGCATGGGCCATTCCCTCTACCTGGAAGGTTCTACTTCTGTGTTTTCGCATTGCTGGTGCCAGCTCAGCATTCACGTTGCTGCACATATGGTACCTGCTCTGGGATGTTTTTCTGACCACTCTTACCAGCACAGCCATCACCACTCTCTCTCTAACCACTCTATCCCATCACCTGATTTTATTTCCTTCACAGCAAAGCATTTGAAAATTTCTCATTCATTTATTTGCATGAATATTGATTACCTCCCCCTACTAGAATATGAGCTCTATTTGCAAGTACTTTGTTCACTTTGACTTCCCACCACCTAGATGAGAGCCTTCACAAAGAAAGGCGTGTGTGTATGTGTGTGTATATATATATGAAAATAAATTAACTGGCCAGCCAAGCAGCACCCCCACCACTGAGAAACTTTTAAGTTTTCTTTCCTATAAGAATGTTAAATATAGAAATATTAAGTATAGAAATGTTAAGTCTCCTCCCTAGTTTCTTAGTTTCTTAGCCCCTGGCTTTGATTACTCTTCTCATCAGTCTGTGAATCCCTGGCCAAATTCTCCTATCCCCCTGCTTCTTGATTGCTTTGTAAATCAGTTTCTGAATCCTAAACAATAGAAGTCTCCCACCCCTGCTTCAGATAACTACTTGAAAGCCTGTGACTTCCTAATATCCCCCAGGCCAGTAAGCTAAATGCAAAACCCATTCTGGGTCCAGACAACTGAGGCCACCTGAGTGACAGGCTGAATGGCCACAGGCTTCATGACAGCTAACAGGTTTATTAATTAAAATCTATTTTTCCTCATTCAGGGGCCTTGGGGATACAGAGGGCACCCCAACAAGATTTCCAGTCACAACCAAAGAAGCCAACGCAGTCTTCCAGGCGGAGCTCAAGACCCCTTCCTCTCATCTGAGATCATCTAGGGTGAGAGTTCCGTGAATCCCCCAATAGGCAGAGACAGCTCTATGCCCCTGCCCAGCAGGAAGCAGATACAGAAGAAAAGATCTCCTGTCCCTCAACTTCCCATAGAGATTTTATGGGGATCACGTCTCTCAAGGGGAAAACAGACAGGCAGTGGGTCTCTGCATTCCTGCACGTCCCACACGATGTGGCGACCTGGTGACCTCCCCACTCAACCCAAAACTTCTTCTCATTGTAACTATCTACCCCTGAAACAAATGGGTGCAAAATACTCAACTAGAGCAGATCAATCACTAGCACCTGCGCAGTACCTCTTGTCAATCACAGGTGCCAATCAAGTGGTCCCACGCCCTTAGGGGAACAGCCCATTCTAGAGAAAGGGGATAAACACTCCAAGTCCTGGGAAGTCCTCCTTTTTGGATGCCTTTTTTCTTTTGACCGCTTCTTCCCTTCTTGACTACTTCCTCCCTTTTTTGAGCCTTTTGAGCCTCGCCTTTGCGAGTGGACTGCTCCAAACTCTTTGAAATTGTTCTAGCTCTTTGAATAAACTACTTTTTCAGTACTTTACTCAGCATCTCGTTCAATTCTTTGCTCGAGTTTCCAAGGACCTGGACTTTGCTCCGAGATGGGCCGACTCTCTGACAACATATATATATTTTAATGCATGAATAAATCAGTATTTTTGTCTCTCTGGATTCTAATGGGTGAACAAAATAGCAATCAGTATGGTGACTTCTGAATTTTGTTTGAATTTCATATTGTGGTAGACAAATATTTACCCAGTCTCCATTACAGTTACTATGTATATGCTTGTATCTCTTCCCAATTTATCTTAGGAGGATATAAATAAGGCCCATACAATTTTAGTAATTCTTGTAAGATACTCAGCAAACACAGTCTCTCTTTTAATCTCCTAGTCCTAGGCTTCAGTAGCATAGATTTTCTATGACAGAGCAGCATTGTATAGTTTGTGGTCATACATATATACATACATACATAAGTGTGTGTGTGTGTGTGTGTGTGTGTGTAAATACATACAAATCTGTATATTTACACACCCATGTAATTATAATTTGGGGTTATTTAGAACAGTTTCCTTCCCATGTAATTATTTGGCAAAATGTTGTTTGTTTTATTACACTTCAAGGTTAGAATACTAGAGGCAAACTGCCAGCCTCGCAAATATAACTCATGAGAGAAATGTAGATTATTAATAAATACTATAAAACACCCCCAACACTTTGAAGTGTCATGACTAAGCAAATTAGAAGGGTGTCCTTAGCTCTTAAAGAAAACACTGTAGCTCTAATCCTTTACACATTGATTTATGAATGTAAATCTGACATTTACTTCAATATAAACAGGTGGCAAAATAAACCCAAGGTTAATGCGGAACATATAAAAATTCAAAGGAAGACAGCATGATGAGGAAACCACGTTTCTTAGATAAATAGGACAAGGTTATTAATTTCAGAGATGCATGAGCCACAATAATAATTAAAGCAATCTACTTTTTCTCAGCCCTTTTATACTGAATATTCCATTTGAAAACACAGATAATGTTATGCAGTAAACATGTTATGATCATTTTTTATAAATTTTTCATTGATTAAATGTCCTTACCATTAGAAGTTATTCATAAGGTAAGACCCCAAAAGACGATTTCCCTGTTGGTGAGAAAAAAATAAACCATGAAAAACAGAAATAATGAACATTACATCATATGCTATTTAGGCTTCATTTTCAAATTTAGAGGTTTTTTAAATTTTTTTTAAACTCAAGTACACATTTAAATAAGACTACTCTCACTACTTGCACAGTCAAAATACTTTTACATTTTTGTAACGCTATTGGCCTAATACCAAGTAAAAAAATGCAACAATCATACGGGGCGCATATCCTGAGATTTTCCACTTCTAATTCTAGCACTAATCATTTAACTTGTATTGGTCTTAGTTTCCTCATTTTATAAAGTCATGGAATTTATTTCCATTAAACTATTGCACATCTAAAATCATAATTCTTTTTGAAGTTAAGCCAAAATAATTTTAACTAAAGTTTTAAATATTTTCATTTTGAGATGCCAATTACACACACACACACACACACACACACACACACACACACACACACGTATCAAGTTGTATTTCATGTATCTCGTGTTTAAACTGGAACTTTAAATTATTAACTAATTTGCAACTATTTTATTTCAATCAAGAGAAGAACATATTTTCCTTATACTGTAGTATTTTGTACACTGGAAGCCTGAGATGAAACAGAAGAAAGAAAATTATAATTTGTCCCTGAGTGATTTAAATGCTTTTAGAAGAATCTTCTGTTCCTAGGAAATATTTCTCTACCGTTACTCCTTTCAATCCCTACCATGTTTGTTTCCTCTGCCATACTTTAAATTTGGACTACCAACTTAGAATTGAGCAAAAGCAATAGATTTCCCAAATCAGAAGGCTGCTGTGAATCACTTTCAATAAGAGAAGAAAAACAAATGAATTACCGCCAGCAACAGGCTGTGGAGTTGAAATTACAGGCACTCTAAGGAGTAATTATAGTATGTGGTCCAAGGATCCTGCTGCTCAGGTCCATTAACATTACAGACCCTGCTGAATTATGAAAATGTTCCTAAGATCTAACATTTTTACAAAAAGATGCTGAAACAAAATCCCCCAAATACTCTCTTGACAAATAAAAGGTTATATAAAACTCAATATTTATATTGTAGTCTTAAGAAAACTAAGAACTACAGATACGTTTCACCTGATAAAAGTGGGGAACTGTCTTGTATTCAAATAAACAGGCAGAGCAATGGAAAATTCCATTAAATAGATCTGATTTTAAATTCCGTCACCAACAGAAAATGACTCTAGTTCTTTTTCCCAATGTAATAAAGCCTGGAGTTCTTTCTGGACAGCTTAAGAATGCAGCGTTGGGGTGGGTGAAAGGTACAGCAAGGCTGATTTCATCTTAATATAAGGAGGAAAAATGCATCACGAGTTAGAGCATTCCCTGTGACTAAAAACATCTAAACAAAGGATAGATGGCTTCGTGTTAGACCATTCTAGGAAAAGCTTCTGACTAGAGGGTATCAATGCTTCCATACCACACTTAAGATTATAGAATTCTGTGCTTCATTAACCTTTGCAGTGACCCTGCAAGAAAATCGGAGGTGCCAAACAAGTCTGTGTTAATAGTCTTTAAATATCAAGTTCCTATTAAGCATGTCTTTAAAAAACACACCAAGCTGTTCATGAATATATCATAATCACTCAATAGTAGGCCTTCCCATTTGGAGTTTCCTAGGTCGCAAAAACTCTTTCGCAGTAATTCCTGAATATCCTATCCTAACTATGTACTGCATTCTCCAGGCATTTTTTCCTGCTCCTCCGGTTTCATGGAGAAATTAGGTGGCCTTGTATGTGTTTCCATAGGACACACATCTGCCCCCTAGAGCACCACTTTTCATGTTGTGCTATACTGTCTATTTCCCTGAATAGTCTGTAGGCTTCCCCAGGCAGCAGTTGTGATTACAACTCAAATGTATCCAAAGAAGTCAGTCCTGAGGAAGCACGAGTTCCAGGAGGTTGATATGATACTTTAAAAAAAGGAGATTATTTTTGAGAGAATTTGGATAATTTGGAGCTTAAGCAAATTTGTGTACTGAAGGACATCACAGAGCTATGAAACTGTTATATTTTGTGAGTTATTACTATTATTAAAGAGAGTGTGAATGGATGCAGAATTTCTCAACCTTATTTTTTCATAGAGTCTTTTAAAACTAGAATTCCTTCTCATTTATTTTAGAGAACACTGAATTATTTTATTCACCAGTCCCCTGGATAGTATCAGGCACAGAGTAGGCATGTAAGTAAAACAAATTACACAGTTATTAAAATGTAAACTACCTGGCTTTCAGGTTTCTTGTTAAATGCCACCCTATCTACCGCTCTTTTTTTTTTTTTGGTTAGATTAAAAGGACTTTGTAATCATCTTTATTCTGATGGTAGACATCCTCTCGCTGGTATACTTGGTCATTTAACTTCTGTTAGAATAACTCAGCACTGGAGACATCCTATCTCTGTGGAGCAGTGTTTCATTATTAGATAAGAATTATTTTTAAAAATATTTTTCAAGGGCCTGCCGAGTGGCTCAGTTGGTTAAGAGCTCGCTCAAGAGTTTGAGCTCTGAGTAATAGCGGTTCGATGTCCAGCCCGAGCTGAGCTGCCGCTGAGCTGCCAAAAGGTAGCAGGATGGCTCAGCTATAAATAAATAAATAAATAAATAAATAAATAAATGAATAAAAAAATTATATATATATATATATATATATATTAATTTTCATTGAGTTTATACCTGAGTGCTTCTAACTTTATTGCACTGATTGAAGCTCTTCCTTTTTGAACAACAACAACAAACAACAAAAAGGACACTTTCTTCTACATAACACTTTGTGGGCGTTCTTTTCAGGTTTGTTCTGAGTTCAGCATCCTCATTTCCTTATTCCTACTCCAGTGTGGTTTCCAGAGTTCCAAATTGACAGCAGCTGTGTTATAGAGATCTAGTTTATTGATTCTGGTATATTCTTCCAAAGCATATTTCAAGTCAAGGAAACACAGAATCTTAATATTGAGGAAAGATGACAGTGGTGGCTCAATCCTGTGTTCTTTCTGCTACTCGTATGGCTCTTGTCGCCCAGAGTGACTTTTATTCTCCCCTTCACCTCTTCAAACAGTATGTACCCTTTGAGATGAAGCTCAACCCCAGTGTATGCCTAACTACTTTAACTGTCATTACTTCCTTCCTGCTCTCAGACGAATCATTCAATACACTCTATTATCACAAGTCAGACTTCCAATTTTCTATATTATTCACTGACGTGTATATTTTTCTTCATTCACTCAGAAGTTATAAGAATTGCGAGGGTAAGTACTTCCTATTTCTCTAGAGCACTTTGAGAGGAGCTTACACACATGAAAACTATTGATTAACTAGTTGCCTGCAAATTTTGATACACACTTATATGCAGATTTCCATGGCTATTGCTTTTATGAAACTCCTTGCTCCTGGATATTTAGAAGGCTCAGGTAAAAGGCAATTGACCAAGATAGTCAGATCATATGTAGCTTGCTTCCTGACTTTCCAAGCTTTTCTCTCTCCTGGGAGGGGAGGTTGGCGTGCAGAACGCCTGACAATGACGCTTCTAGATTCTCTCGCCTGGTTTCCTGATTGGATCTACAAATGGAAGGCATTGGTAGGAATTTAGAAGGCAAACGTGAGACAAGAGTTATTCTGTTTTTCAATTCTCAAAGTAGCAGAAAGGCAACTACTTGTGAAGTGTAAACTCCAGCATTTCCATGTATTAGCAGTGGTCGTTGAGGCAGCCCCATGCCAAAAGCGGTGCCAGAGCTTAGCTCCTAGTGCTGTCCAGAGCAGAGGCCGGGGTAGCGCCTGTTCTGAGATAAAGCACATGCTTCCCTTTCCCGCCCCATCTAGCACTTCTATTAATATGTCTCTGCATTAAAAGCCTGTCGGTGAGAGTATACAAATGGTCAATCAACATATATCAAGTCATCAGGGAAAAGCAAATAAATTATAACCATAATGAAACACCACTAAATAATCAGAGTAGCCACACAAAAAATACAGAAATAAAAGACAGAGAAACACCATGTGATGAGGAGGACGTAGAGTAACCAGAATTCTCAAGCACAGCTAGTGGGGGTGGACTTGGTACAACCTCTTTGGGAACCTATTTGGCTTGTCTACTGATGCGATCTCTGTGACTCAGGAATTCTATTTCTGGGTATTTGTACACAGCATAAATATGTAAAAATGTTTATCAAAGGACACTGATAGAATGTTCAGAGCATAGTATTTGTAGTAGCTGAAGCCTGAATATTACTCAAATCTCCATCAGCATGGGAAGGATGAATGTTCACATAACAGGGCACTATATGGCAATAATGACCATCTACACCACATGCAACATGTATGAATCATACAAACATAATGTTGAGCTGAAGAAATCAGACATCGAAGTACCCATACTGTTATCTCCCTTTATATAAAATAAAAACAAACAAAAACATGCTATGCTCTAACAAATTAGGATAATGGACTACCTTCAGAGAAGCAGAGGCGGTCTAGGGGTGTGTTAGGGATGAACTGTTTCTTTATCTTTGTGCCAGTGACATAAGTATATTCAGTTGGTGTAAATTCATTGAGGTGTACTTCCACAATATGTGCACCTACTGTACTTCATACAAAATGTTTTTCAAAGTTCTTGGTCTATTTCAGACAAGGATATACTAGTGACTTTGCCAGTGCATAGCTGGGGTAATATTAGCTTGGAAAAATTGAGAGCAAATATTCTAGACATGTTTTTATAGCCATTAAATCAAACAAGCAAACACTAATAAAGTTTCCTCAGAACACCTAAAAAAAATACATATATATATGTATACACACACACACACACACACACACACACACACACACGGTGCCAATAAAATGTATAAACATTTTATGAAGGGAAAAACCTGTATTAAAATGGTAATACTCAATATATACCAATAACAAAAGATGAATACAAGTTACATTTAACTACTGCAATTACAAGAGATACTCAAACTGGTTACCATCAGCGTAATTTTAATACAGTTTCTCCTTTCTTAAAAATGGGTATACAATTTTTTGGCACCCTCTGTATTTTTAATTTAACTCTTTGTTTGAAAAACCTAGAGTAGTTTCTGTTTTCTTGACTCAGTGCATAGAAATGTGGCTTTATTTGCTTTCCAAGTATTTGTATGGACTTCTTATGTATACTATTTCAAGATGACTTTAATCATTTTTATGTAAAATAACTACAAGTTCCAGAAAATACACTTTTTTTTTTGCTGAAATCCCATGAAGTATTCAAAATCAGAAAGAAATATTTCAGATTTTAAAACTATGTAACGAATACCCGTGGATTTTCACATATATTTTAAACACCCCACTGTCTCTTCCACATCATATTTAAACATTTTCATTCATTATCACTATTGTCATGAAACCTCTTGAGTCTTTCCCAAGAACAAAAATTTTCTGCTTCCAGACAAGGAAAAGGAATTATTAAATAAAGTAGAACTTGAAGGGCGATAATCTGTTTTATTCATTTTTCATTATTAAATAAAACTCAGAGACTCAAGACTATTTAATGGATTTTTTTCCCCTAAAACATACAGAGAGATCCATTGCTTAAGTACCATTGCAATTGCTACCATATTTCTTTACAGGACTCTTCATTCATGGGGGCAAGAATATAGAAACAACATAAAATAAAACTTTGCAAGGTAATTATAGTGGTCAATGACCCAACTAGTCCATTTCTTAGCCATTTTAACAAGTGCCCCAGCAGAAGAGGAACAAGTGTCATTTTCAGGGATCAAACCAAGAAAGAGAAGCTGTATATAGTGCAGGATGTGTGGATCCCTGGATAGTAAAAGAAACAGAGACAAAGGTGAGCATAGATGAGGTAAGACTAGCAGGATCAAGCTTTGTACTGGATTTACATTTTACATGGCTGAAATTTAAAAATCCAATCTAATTCCTGAGTTCACCAATTAACAAAAAGAGCCACAATTCCTTTGTATAGTAAGTTCTTAAAGTTTTATGACTTACTATGTTTATCATCTTTAAGTAATTTTTTGAGTAAGAGTATGTTGTCCACCTATATTTTGAGCCTTGTGTTTTGCCAGTTTTGGCATGAAATTTTGGTCCACCATTTCCCTCTCAAATTCTACTAAAATTTAATGTTTTGTAGGAGAATTGTGATGCCGAATTCCTTTTGCACTTTTAGGTTACTTTATATTCTTTTTAGAAAATTTTAAGATTTTCCTCCTATTTTCTTGAATTAAAATAAAATCTAGGGGCCGGCCGAGTGGCACATTGGTTAAGAGCTGGTTTGGGACACCAGCTCTGAGCAGCAGGGCCCCGGTTCAGATCCCACATGAGGGCCAGTGACACTGCCCTCTGTAGTAAAGATGGTGAACAACAGCTCGACCTGGAGCTGGGCCATGAGTCACTGGCGACGGTGTAAGCTGCAGCCCCTGCTGCAGTGGGCTGCCATAAGCTACCATGAGTGGCCGGCAGCCAGTGTGAGCAGCTGGCAGCCGGTGTGAGCTTCCAAGAGCTGCTGTGAGTGGCCATCCAGGAGCCGGTGACCAATCTGCCTCACCTGGGAAGAGCACAATTATAATACTAACATGGGCCAGTGAAGTGATATCCTCCACAACTAGACTGAAGAACAAAAGGACAGCAACTTGTCTGTTCCCCCCACCCAATACCCCAATTAAAAAAAAGAAATCTAAAGAAAAAAAAGATTTTCATAAACCCATGTTTAAAAAAAAATCTAGAGATGTGTCGGTATTGGTCTTTTTCCATTAATTTTACTGGAGTCACAGCACCTATCCTTCTTGAATTTTGTTGTCAATTTATATTACATTAGTGAGTAAATCAAGTTATACAAAACATAAAGGAGGCAACGGGTTCCTTTCTGTTTTATTTTGAACACTCGATTAACTCTGAAGTCAATACTCTGCCTTCCCAAACTTAAGAGTAATAAACATATTAATATAATGTTCATTCCTCATATAATTTTTTTTAAAGATTTTTTTATTGGGGAAATGGGGGGATGGGAAAAGTGCTGGGGAATTGGGGGAAGGGGAACAGACAAGTTGCTGTCCTTTTGTTCTTCAGTCTAGTTGTGGAGGACGTTGCTTCACTGGCCCAAGTTGGCACCATCATTGCGCTCTTCCCTGGCAAGGCAGATCAGTCACCGGCCTCTGGACGGCCACTCACTGCAGCTGCTGGCCGCTCACGCTGGCTGCTGGCTACACACGGTAGCCCATGGCAACCCACTGCCACAGGGGCTGCAGCCTACGCCGACGTCGGCGACTCACGGCAGTCCAGCTCCAGGTTGAGCTGTTGTTCAGCATCTTAGCTGTAGAGGGCAGTGTCACTGGCCCTCATATGTGGGATCCGAACGGGGGCCCTCTGGCGTCCCCTGCCAGTTCTTAACCATCGCGCCACTTGTTTGGCCCCCTCATATAATTTCTTAAATGCACTATTGTACCAGCATCCTTTATGATTTTATTGTTTCAAGTTACTCTACAATTCATCATCTCTATCAGGGTTTCTCAACCTTGGCACTAAGAACATTTGGGTATTTTTTTGTGGTGGGGGCTGTCCTGTACATTATAAGATATTTAGAAGCACCTTTACTCTCTACTCATTACATGCCAATAGCCACCCCTCCCTCCAATCTATCATGACTATCAAAACTGTCTCCTCACATTGTCAACGATTCCCTGGGAAGCAAAACCACCCTCAAGAAGACCACGCATCTGCATTTCTTCTAGAGTTATATTTCTATAATGCCCATTAGATTTATTCTGCTGTCTAAATAATTCCTTTCAATGATTCTTCTTCTTCATCTTTCAGACAAGCATATCATCCAGGACTTTTGCAGTAAGGCTTGGTACTCATTTCTAAAATAAAATCCTAACACCATGCATTTTTGCTTTAACTACAAAGAACGATGTCTCTGAAACAACAACACTCCACTCTTTATGTTTCTCTGTTTTTAGTTATGTTGATCCTTCTACAAGGACTGACATTGCCTCCATTTCTACTTGGAAAATGATAGCCTATTAAAACAAGTTAAAATATTATCTTTGTGGAAGTTTTCTTTCAAGGATACATAGCATTAAACGTTGCATGCATGTAGGAAATATTTCCATCAGTTATTCACATACATTTATGCTTGCTATTTCAAACAACACAATTTGGTTATTTTGGAGAGTGCCGCTTAATGAAACTGACATTGTTCTATCAATTGTTAACCAGGAACACAGAATCCATCATCCTGTAAGGATGGAATTGCCTCCACCTAACTTCAGCACATTATATTATACACGCTTAGAGAGGAGCTCATCTGAAGCATGTCTGCCACCTCATAAAGCCTGCAGGCATAGTTTTTCAATTTGGCATTTTCACTCCCAAAAGAGCTTCGTTTCACGTGCCCATTTGAAGATTTCACTGGGCTCTGTCTCCTCCAACTCATTTATAAAGCTATTTGATAGTACCAATCCCTAGTGAACTCAAGTAAGTACAATTCTGTAAAAAGCAAGAAGCATTTTACCTGAAAATGTAACTGAGGTCACTAGTTTGCATATTTTCATTGAACAGGTACCACGTGCTGTGGGTCAGCACTCTAAAAGAATGTTCTATATTTTTATTGTTCATTATGGTGGCTATATGTGGCTATGGAACACTTGAAATGTGGCTAGTGTGATTCATGAACCAAATGTTGAATTTTATTTAATTTAAATTTTGATTTTTATTTTTCCCCAAATAGCTATATGCAACTAAAGGATACAGATTTTGGCTGTCACCAAACTTTGTTTTGCTGGATTTTCATAAAAAGGGAATTTGGGATTTTTGTTGATTACCCTTTCAACTTTCAGTTGAAAGTTCCCAGAGAAAGAGATAAGCTTTGCACTGTATCATCTCACTCCTTATCTTGCATTATTAACTCCAGTTGGACATATAAAAAGAAAAGGCAGTCTGAGCAACAGTATACATAATTCGACTGCAAACTCTCAGCAAGACTTTTTTTTTTTTCCCCCAATTACTTAGGAGGAGTTGAGGACACAAAAACAAAGTCTGATTAAACTCAACTTACTGATACTTCATACAAACTTCCTCTAAGTGATGTGATTTATTGAGGTTATTCAAGAAAAGCCAAAGAGAAAAGATTCGTGTTTAACAAAGCTTTGCATAAGAGAATGTCTCTGTAAACACTGCGAGAATAACCAAGTCCAGTGAGTCCAATCAGATGAATAGCGAACACTTGACAGTGGTCATTATGAAAAATAGCATGGAGGTCCACAGAGTCAGAGAGATAACTGGCGACCTTGAGTGTCCATGATTTAACATGACTTAACACAGCCTTCCTGAGCTCTGACAAGAACAATAAAGTAGCCACAATGGACCTTGAAATAGATGGTTCCTGAAGTTTGACTAAACAAGACTAGAAGAAAGGGAGAATTACAAAAGAAGCATTTCAATATTGTAGAGTCAAAAGAAAGGGCAAAACGATGAAACAGAAAAAAGAAAATTGAAAAAGCAGAGAGTACTTTATAAATCAATTATTTCCCATAGCATATTTACTCGTTCTGAGAACACAAACCTGCTAACTGTGCCATGATGCAGTCTCATTTATCTCTCTTCTACAGTGTAATTTTTCCAGCTATAATTTAAAATTTAATTATGTTCTTAATTAGCCATTTCTGTTCAAGGAGTGATATGCCCCTAGAATGGCGGAATACAATTACACATTCACCAAGTTCATATTGAGCATATTCCATGGACTACTAGTGCTCCTTGGCCAGAGAGGTGATGTCCTGCTGTGGGATCATAAAAACTTCAGAGTAGAGGAGCAATGGAAATTGGCCTTGGCAGACGGATAGGAAATAAGGCAAAATGACATCTGTGTGTCTCATCGGTGTTATCCTGAGAAAACGGCCAACAGACCCACCCAATGATTATTTATTATTTAATTTTCTAGGTGGATCCGCCTTGTTCAACATACTCTGAACAAATTTAAGGGACCGGACCCTGAAGTTGCATGTTAATTTGGAGACTTTTATCCTATAGGACAGTGACCAGTTATGCATCTCATTTTGCAATCTTAACATTTTCCCTTCTATACCTATATGGATGAGTATTTGGTCCCTCAAACGTTCTTTGAATTAGCTTTACCGACTTGATAGTTTCCTCATTGCGTTAAATAAAGCTCTGGAACATGTGCATTTTTAATTTAAACACGGGGCATGCATCTAATTTTACAGAAATTGCATTTGGGCAATAGATAGAGGTTTTAAAAAGAGCAAAATCAGTCCAGGTAGAGGAATTGAGTGATAAAATGCAAAATTGTTATATATAAGAAAGATCAAGAAAAAGCTTTTTTTCCCCACTAAATTCACCCAGTATCTGCTCTGGAGAACACAAAGACTAGTTTGCTACAATGACACTGGATGTTCCACAGTGAGATAAAGCAAACATTTCATAAACATAACGTTATGAGAAAGAAGCCAAACATGAAAATAATATATACAATTTATATATGCTATAAAAAAGGCAAACTTAGTTTATGCTCCCCTTGCAGAGGGATGGGGAAGTGGCAGAAAGTAAGCATAAGGAAACCTGCTTACCAGAGGTGGCGGCGATGCTCTCTCTGATTACACACATATGTATAATTTATGAAAATTCATGTTTATGATATATGCATTTCTCTGAATGTCAATTATATTTCAAAAGAAAATGGCCATACATACCATAAATATGAGACAATGTTCATAATAAAAATAAGAAACTTTTTTTTTTAATTCTGAACTTGATACTATCTTCTCTGCATTGTATTAGATTTTTCTGTTTCTTTCACCACATTTTGGGTTGTCGGAAAAGTCATGACACATTTTTTCTGGTTTTTGTTGCAAAAATGCATCATAACTTTTCCAACAAACTAATATATGATCTCTGCATGATTCCTAATTTCTTTCCCAAAGAACTATCACCATTAATCGACTAATGTATGTTGTATTCCAGTAAATATGTCACTTTCCCTGCATAAAGCACACCCAAGATGTGTGACCTTAGAATGACATTTAAATTTATTTAAAATGTCACAAGTGAAACCTAAAGATATTTGACTAGAAACATAAATGCAGAATTTTTCTAGTTTTCTATGATTTTCTCCCAATATTGTATAGCTATCTTGTAAAAATCAATTTGATAGTGGTTATTGGGTCAGTGGTTATTATGTAATTAATTTCTGTCATTATAGTAATAGCCACTGGTAAAAGTAGGTTTGAGTACAACCCTCTCTTAGTAATCAATCATATTGCTCAACTGGTTGATAAAATCAAAGGGCAAAAAGCACATAGCCTACACATGATGAATATCAGGCATATATTTTAGAGAGGAGAATGGAGAAAATGGTTGGATCTTGTAAACGAGTTACACGGAGGTAGGTTAAGAGGAGGCAGGTCAAGGACATTTCTGCTTTAGTGCAATTTGGGTTGTAAGGGCATAAAGAGCAGAATTTGAAATGAGATTCATAGTTACATCAAGACCAGATCACGGCAGGCTCTAAATGACAGGCTATTGAGATTCTGTATTATTTTTATTTCATCAATAAACCAGGGAAGACTTTTGAGCGACTAAGTGATATAGTAAAAATTTTACTTCAGGTAATCTCATTTGAAAGCGTTGTGCAATTTGTAAAGAATAAGAAGTTAGCCTATCCCATACACAAGGCCATCAGAGTGGGAAAACAGATGAAATACACTTCAATACAGGTGCTATCAGTGAAACGATAGGATTTGGAAATTATAGTGATACACAAAACAAACAAGTATTTTCTGTAACTCACCAAGGAGTTCTTCTTCTATGAATGAAAATATTAGTAACTGATCAGTAATCAATTTCTTCAATGATAATGGCCATATGGCAACTCAATTATCTATTTATGTCAAACCAAAAATGCAGATGCATGAACTACATGCTCTTTAAGCACTGTGTTTTTCTCCAACTTTATAAAACTTAGTTGTTCTGTGAAATATATTTGTTCACGTTCTTCTTTTTGTTCTTCCGTAATGATAGATCAGTAAGTTACAACTCCTTTTGTAAAGGGTTGCTTTACTCAAGTACAATGTATTCTTTGCCAATATTTACTAAGGTAGAAGGATTACTATTACTTGCATGACAATTAAATAAAAGTGAAGAAAACTGAAAAACAAAACAAAACAAAAAACAACAACACTGGTGTGCTTTTCCAATGTTTCAAGTATGCTCCAAGAACAATTAGGCAACTAAAATTCCAGGTAGATTGAAAATGGCTGAATGTGTGGTGTCATTACCCCATTAACGAAAATGAAACACACAAGTTGAAGATACAAGTTAAAAACAAGTCAGGGTCAAACGATAGAAAACCCTGATTAGCTTTACATCTTACAAAGTTGTCTGCAGATAAAGAACATGTAGCCAAAATGCCCCACCTGGCGCTGGGCTCACACAGGAGTACTCCATAAGTTGAATGGGATGATGTTTATCTTTCATTACAAGTGCTTGCATTGCCAATCTACTAAACTTTTTTGAGTTATGAATGCTCCGTGGACTTTTTCCAGCAAACTGTGTTATTTCCAAAGGCATTAATCTCAGTTCACTAAGAAGAGGTGGAGTGCTGATTTACAGTAAAACTCATGACTACCAGAAGGGAGGAATGAAGGTGTAGGGTGGGAAACCATTGTTCTTATTTTTTTGCCTAACAGGGCATAGGAGTCTGCGAAAGTGAACACAGAACAATGCGACATTTCTTGCTCTCTTAAGTGTTAACAAGATGTGACTGGTCCCTAACAGTGTGTGACTCTTCAGAGCTGTCAGGGTTTCACCTAGACAGAATCATGCTCTCCCAGAGCACAGTTTTGTAAGCTGAAGCCACTAATAAAAGCGACCTTAATGGCTGATTCGGTTGCTTACAAAGCACCTGCCTCCTCAATGGGCCAGCAGTGAGCAGCAGCCAGCAGAAGTGGGCTCTGCTGTGAGCGTTCAGCTGTCGTTAAAGGATCATTGAGTCAACAGATCAGGAGCCCTCCTCTGGAAAACTCCAGCCCCACGGTTGCCAAGGGAGTTAGCATGAGACTCTTAACAGCCCATAGTGTGACTTAGAGATTCCAGAGGAAAAATGGACATGTTTCGGCAAAGGCAAAGTCCTAGGTTATCCAAGAGGTTGCATGGAAAACCATTTTAAAATACAATTTTGGAGTTATAATATCCTCACAATATTTGTCCTTAACAAATAAATACATAAATAAAATTTTAGGAGTCAGTTTTCTTCCAGAAGCTTATACGATGTAAATGCTTTTCTCCCCTTTACTTAGTTTTTTTGTTTGTTTGTTTTGGTTTTGGTCTCTGCTGAGATACCAAACCACACACACTTTAACGCTTTTGCCCTAATGCCATTTTGTGGACTTTGTCTTATTTTAATCACTTCAAATGTTTTTTTTTGTTTCTGTTTTTGCTTTTGTTTTTTAAGATTCATATTTTAAAACTCATGAAGAGTTGGTGCTAAGTGCTCTAAGATTGGACTAACAGAGATTCATCTAAGAAAAAAAAAATAAAAAAAGTGAATCACCTGTGTGCCTCTTGGTTTGCCTGAAGGGAAACCTACCATTTTCTACTTCTGTGTATTGAACATAATTTCCATGATTAATATTTGAACTCTTTCATTAGTGTATGAAGGGGAACTAGAACTAGAAACTTAACTCGAACTTCAGAAAAAGTTTAGTGACTGTTCCTAATAACAGAAGCTATTCATTTCCTTGTTTAAAAATATTATTGGTTCAATAATAATTGCAGCCTTTAATAATAGCTTGCTACTGAGTGACACTGTACCAAGTCTTTTACACTTTTTATTTTTATACCTTAAATAACTCCCCCTCCCTGCTCTTTATATAGTGTTGTCGCCATGTCACAAAATTGTAAAACGGGAAAAGGGTCTTACCTTGTTCTCACACTCCTAAAGAAATTCCATAGCAGGGTTCCCAGCCTAGTCTGTGACGCTGTGGTTTATGATTCTGAATCAGGAATTTACGGCCGAGTTTAGTTTCTTTCTACTCTCCTTATCGTTGCTTTAAAAGCAGGGGCTCTCGAACCTAAGCCAAATTCAGAGTCTCCGGGAAGGCTTATTAAAACCGCAGGTTGCTGGGCCCCTCCCCTAGAGTTTCTGACTCAGTAAACCTGTGGTGGTAGCTAAGAATTTGAATTTTAACAAGCTCCCAGGTGATGCTAATTCTGCGGAGCCACACAATGGAATAAGGGCTTTAAAGCCCTGTAAAAGGTTGGGTGAATATTAGTGTCTCTGCTACCTGTTCAGATGAATCAAAATATGCCCTTTCTTGAAGCAATGGGTTTCATTATCTTGTACCTTATTGTAAGAGGATACTGCTATTTCTTAGAATAATAAAAAGGAGGTGCTAATGATTCCAGGTTTAAGCAATTCCTTTAATGTTTTATGAAAAGCTTTTTTAAAACTTTCTGTTGGAGTAAGTGAGGGGACAGAGGGTTGCGAATAGGCAAGTAAATGCTTCCTTTTGACTAGATATTAGTTTTTGTTATTGCTGATTTCTTCTTCTTTTTTTGATAAATGAAATGATATATCCTGATAATTAGCATTTCAACTTAAAATGTCAAACACACACACACACACACACACACTTATAAATATGATATTAAGTTCTTAGGGCATGGTCTGTTTATGCACAAAGCAAATGTACATCAAACAAGTCTAGTCCAGAAACAAAACTGAGGTTCAAATCTGCATTCCATTTTAAAGGGAGCAGCAGTCTTGTGAGAAAGCACTGGGGAACCGATGTATCCTTGGTATATAGTAGTAGAAACATTACTAAGTGGGCTACCTTGCCCTTAATTTGAAGGAAAAGGTTTTGGAATAGTAGCCACCAAACTTGATATACCACTGTTAATTTTTAATCATCTAATAATCTTTATAGAGACTCGTGTGTCACTGTGACTTTGTCAAGGAATAACAACAGTGTAGAGTTGTTTTCTATTCAATAGTGATTGTTGTTTAACATAAAAACTGAAAAATTAATATGGTTTTTGGTACATTTACCATTATATGATGATACTTGAAGAGAAATCTATGTTATAGATGATTGTTCTTTGCAACATAAACAGTAGTAAGTGTTGTTTCAACAATCAGGGTTCAACATCTTGACCACTGTATGTTTTTACAATGAGAAGACTATTGTGAATGCGTATTACTGCTTTATATTTATATCAAAATGTTATGTGCAAAATTAACTTAAGACTTTGGATTTTCTTTTCTTATAGCATAACTTTAAAAAAAATTGAAAGTTTAGCTTTAAAGCCTATTTAGTTTATTCCCCTATTTTATTTCTATTCATTAAAAATTTAGTGGTTTGAATTTTTATCTTCAAATAGTTCTATGAATTTGCAATAATATTATCCAAGGGATAACATATTATATTTTCTTTTAATTTTCTTGCTTGTTCTTATTTTTAAACTGATCATTTAAATGTTATGAAACCAATCCTTTCATCACTCAAGTGATGATTCAATATTACAAAGGAATTGTGGAATTGTGGAGTTTTCTTGTTCTTTGTGGGTGTGTTGGTTTTTTTCCCCTGTGATTTGTCTCCTCATTTCTTCCTCAAGTCACTGAAAAATAAAAAATGTATATAAAGTAAGAATCCATCCATTTTTTGAACTGTTTGGTTGTGTTTGATTTTCCACATCTTTCCTGTCCAGCTCCTCACCACTGCTTTCACCACTTGGGATAAAAAATAAACTTGATATTTTAATAGCCAATGACCCTACCATTTTATGTGTTACCTGGGATCATATGACTTTATTTATTATAGGAATATTTAATAAACACCAGAAAAGCACCATAAACCTTAGTTGGTCAGTAATGATGTCTTATGGGTGTAATATTTATGCTGGCTATAATTTAGACTCTTTCTTTAATTGCATCTATTGTTCTAGGTCTAATATTGCTAAACTTTGTTTAATGTCATACTATAAAATCTGTTATAAGATTAATTATAGAAAATGTTGCAATTCCCAAAAAGATGTCATGGAACCTATTCTCCAAGGAATTATCACTACAGAAAGTGATTTTAAATTGTTGTCTCCACTTTTCCTCCATCCATCATTATTCAGTGGGTTAACATCAGTAGTGTATCTTTTAAAAAACAGAAAAAAAAAAATGTAAAGAAAATTCAGAAGTTGAAAAAATATCTTGACAGCCTTGTTTTATCAGGAAGAAATCTGCATTATCAGTGGTGACCATAAGCTATCAAGTCCAAATGTCGCCGGTATAGATGACTTCTCCACAAGACAGCATAAAAGGGAACTGGCATCTGTAGGGCATGACCTGTGGAGTATATTCAGGTACATCTGCAATTATTATGAGCAGGTAACAGGAGAAAGCAGAGTTCCTGTATAGAATGTACCATTTTTTTGGGCATGGTAAAAGAGCGATCTGGTAGGAATTTTAGTCAGAAACCAAGTGATTTCCATAGTGTTAACAGGGAAGGTATACAGGGAAAAGAAAAACATTCCCAAGATGGTCAAGTAAACTGAAGACACGCGTGTGTTTCCACATAAAATATGGACTATCCCAGAATTCACAGTAGCATTAGGTTGACTGAAAGCTGTATCCCTACAGTCCATTTAATTGTGAGATTGGATATTTTGAATCAACAAAACAACACCATACCCAAAAAATTAATTCAAAGTAGATCATAGCCCTAAATGTAACAGCAAAAGCTATAAAAACTATTAGAATACATGGGAGTAAACCTTTGTGTTAGGCAAAGTCTCCTTCGATATGACACAAAAAGCACAGGTGATAAGAGAAAAAATAGATAAGTTGGACATCATCAAAATAAAAATTTTGTATGTCAAAGGATACCATCAAAGTTAAAAGATAAACTACAGAATGAAAGAAATTTGCAAACCACAAATCTGGTAAGGGATTTTGTAACCAGACTATATTAAAAATACAACTCAATAGTAAGGCAAATAACTCAGCTAACAAATGGACAAAGGATCTAAATAGACCTTTAAAATAAAAAAGATACATGAATGCCAATAAGTACATGAAAACATGCTCAACATCATTAGCCATCAGGGAAATGCAAATTGAAACCACAATAAAAGACACCTACTGGGATGGCTTTCATCAAAAAGACAGATAATAACAAACATTGGCAAGACTGTGGAGAAATCGGAACTCTCTTATACTATTGGTAGGAATATAAAATGGTTCCACAACTTTGGAAAACGGTCTGGCAGGTACTCAAAAAGCTAAATAGAGAGTTACCATATGGTTTGGCTATTCTACCCTAGGCATAGCCCCAAGACAAGTAAAAATCATATCTTCACAAATACTTGTGCATTAGCATTTATAGTAGTATCATTCACAATAGCCAAAAGCTGGAAACAGCCCAAATACCCATTAACTGATAAATGGATAAACAAATGTGGTATGTCCCTAAAATGGAATATTATTTAGCCATAACAAGGTCAAAGTACAAATAATTACTGCAACATGGGTTAACCTTGAAAATATTATACTAAGTGAAAACAACGAATCACAAAAGACCACATATTGTATGATTCCATTTATATGAAATTTCTAGAACTAGACAAATCTATAAAAATAGAGAGTAGATTTCTGATTCACTAGGACTGGTATTGGGAGGAAATGGGAAGTGACGCGGATGGATATAGGGTTTCTTTTTTGAATGTTGAAATTGTTCTAAAATTGACTGTGTGGTGATGGTTGCACAACAGAGAAAGAGAGAGAGAGACAGAGACAGAGATTTGAGAAACCTATCAACTATTTGCAACCGATTGCTTGCAATGCATGGACCTTGTTTATATCCTGATTCGAACAAAATATAAAAATAAAAAAAATGAAGAATAAAAAAATGTAAGAGTTGCAGAGGGTACATATAATATTGAAAAGGATGCCTCCAAATTGGTTCAAACTGAATCACCAAGGGTAGTCTTTTGGAAGGGTGTGTGTGTGAGAAAGAGGGATTCCTGGAAGCAAGGTCATCCTTTCATGGCTTCCATAGGCTCTGGGGCCATCACTGGAATGTGAATCTACTTGCTTAAAAGTCATAACAATTGGTCCACCTGGCCAACATGGAGACACACTTGGGCATCTTACTAAGGTGCTTGTTGAACGGGAATCAGGCTATTACATTACAATCAGGCTATTTAGCACTCTCCTGGTGCTGAAACATGGAGAAAGACATAGACCATGAGGCCCTTTTATTCAAACACAAGAGACTGGGCCACACACTCAGTCTTGTTCCCCAAGGTCATGAGTAAAGGAACTGTATTCTGGCGGTAGCATGGTATGCTCTTGTTGGAAGCATCAATCCTATGGTTCCTGCTCACAGAATATATGTTTATTCTATCAAATACTGATGACAGAAAGTAAAAGGTAATATGCGGCCACTGGGCATTGCCTCAGTCACAGCCACTGGATGATGTGGTTCACAATCCAATACTGGCTGCCTAAATAAAAACTCACCACAGTTGGACGTGTTCAAGTTGACCCAACAAGGTGTTCTGAGTTGAGGATTGTGGGAGAATCCACATCTCTGGCTGGCCTGATAGCAAATAATTAGACACATGCTTTGGATCTGGTCATGGTATGGGGAATTAACTAAAGTCACATGTCAACTATTGGCCATATGGGTCATAGATATCCAAGAAGATAGATGGTGTCAGGGGAGCAGGAAAAAGGCAGCTTACACAGGGTCATATCTAAACAGGCTTTATTACCTATTCACCTGCTTCCTATGTGCTTAATATAATAGTTTCACTTTCAGGGAACAGAGCCTTAGCTAACACCTCTACAGTCTTACCAAGTAAAGGATGTGTTTAAGTGTAACCATAACAAGGTCAAGTGGAGTAAAGTTGACCCTTGAACAACATGGGCTTGACCTCTGTGTGGATACACTTATACATGAGGGTATTTTTTGTTTGTTTGTTTTTTAAATAAATACTATAAATGTATTTTCTTTCTTAATAACATTTATTTTCTCTAGTTTACTTTATTGTAAGAATACAGTATACACATAGCACTGTGTATGTTATTGCTAAGGCTTCCAGTCAACAGTAGGCTTTTGGTAGTTAAGTTTTTGGAAAGTCAAGAATTATACACAGATTTTCGACTGTGCAGGGGTCTGTGCCCCTGACCCCCACATGTTTCCAGAGCCAACTCTGTTTTCACTTGGACTGAGGCCAAGTGTATGGCCAGGATGAATACTGTAAAATGTATGAAGCAGGAACACATTATCTGGGAAACAGGTAAGCAAAGAAACAAGCATTTAGAGGCTTTAAGGTAGGGGAAAAAATTAATCGAAAGTGTGTGGAGCCAATAGATGAATGGTAAACGTCAAGTAAACTGAAATACGTTTCAGGATAAAGTGTATGCTGGCTGAGGCAAAACTGCTAAGCACCTGGGTTCATTGACTTTGAAGCATATGCTCTCCATTCAACCCTGGAGACGATTCTCTCATAAGGTGTTCAATCTTGTCTATTGAAAGGCTCCTTATCCCTTAGTATAGACCCACATTTCCATCTTGTACCATTTTCCTTTAATAATTCTTGTGGTGTGCATGTGTTACTGATGAATTCTTTCAGATTTTATATATCTGAAAAAGTCTTTATTTGACCTTCATTTTTAAATGTTGTTTTGCGTAGTATAGCATTCTAAGTTGACAGGTTTGGTTTTTTTTAGTTCCAGTACTTTAAAGACGTTGCTGTCATCCATATCTTTGTTATTCTCTATATAACATGCCTACTCCCTACACCTGGCTTCTTTGAAGACTTTCTTTTTATCACTGGTTTTGATCAATTTGATTTTATCATGCCTTTGTGTAGTTGGATGCATGTTCCTTCTACTTGGGTAGATCACTTGGAGTTGACCCACAGTTCGCTGATGCTGTTTTTATTTTTTCTGTAAATTATTTTTTTCTCTCTGTTTTATTATAGATAGCTTTTGTTGCTGTCTTCACGTTCACTAATCTTTTTTTCCGTAATGTTAACTCTGCCATCTGTCGCATCCTGTGTATTTTTTTCAATTCAGGTATTTTCGTTTTCATCTCTAGAAATTTGATTTGTCTTTTTGTATCCTCCATGTCTCTGTGTAAGGTTTGAGAATATGGAATACAGTTGTAACCACTGTTTTAATGTCTTTGCCTGCTAATTATAACATATGTGCTAGTTCTGGGTTAATTTCAGGTCATTGCTTTTTTTCCTCCTTGTGGGGCATATCTTTCTTTGGTATGCCTACTTATCTTTGACCAGATGCAACACAATGTTATAAAATTTTTTGTCAATATATTTTTGTAGTCCTTTATGTGTTATTGAGCTTTGTCTGTGACACAGTTAAATTACTTGGAAACATGTTTATCCCTTAGGGCAGCGGTTCTCAACCTGTGGGTCGCGACCCCTTTGGGGGTCGAACAACCCTTTCACAGGGGTTGCCGGGTACTCGTATGCGGGCGTATCTGCATGCGGGCCTGGAGACGGATAGAGGAGCGGTGTCCTGGTTCCTAAGACCATCGAAAATATGTGTTTTCCGATGGTCTTAGGCGACCCCTGTGAAAGGTTGAGAACCGCTGCCTTAGGGGATTTGTCTTTAGGGTTCATTTGGCAAGATGAAACCAGTCTTTAGTCAGGATAGTTACTTGTATCTCCAATTATTGAGGCAAGGCCCTTACGATGCTCTCTCCAATGATTTGCAAATTAAGAGTTTTTCAAATCTGGATGGTGGAAACATGCAATGTTCCTGGCCCTGTGTGTGTTCCAGGTATTCTTCCTACTAATCCATTCAGATGGTTCTTTCTTTGGCTTGATAGTTTGCTTGAAAACATGTGTTGATCAGTACTCTGCTAAACCCTCAGGGGACCCTCTGGAAATATGGAATTTTCTCAATTATAAATTTTCTCTCTGGATCCTCTAATATGAGGCAGAGCCTATGAGGGTTTATTTCTCATCCCTCATTGCTTGATGTCCAGAGTCTTGAAAACCATTGTTTCATACATTTTGTCTGTCGAGTTTTTTGTTTGTTTCTTTGTTTTCTGGCAGGAAGGTAAATCTGGTGCTTATTACTCCATGTTGGCTATAAATAGAAGCCCCAATAATTAATTCTTCACTTGAACTAAGAGTTATTTTGTTTAGTTCTTACTGTGATTAGTTCATATTTCTGATCCAATCTACACTATGCTTTAATCTACATTATACCTTAATTAGTTTGACCTCTAAGATTATTAGAGAAATTGATTAAATATTAGCTAAATATAGCACTGTTTAATCTGAAGGATTGTATTGGAGATTTGGAAGATGATCATTACAAATTCTTCAGAATTATTCATTTCTCATGGTATCTTACTCTTTTTTCTGGACTGAAAGGAATGCATGAAACATGCAAGCCAAACAGAGAGGCCTCAGGAGAAACCAAACCTGCTGACCCTTTGATCTTAGTCTCACAGCCTCCAGACTGTAAGAAAACAAATTTCTGTTGTTTAAGCCACCCAAACTGTGGTATTTTTTTATGGCAGCCCTAGCAGGTTAATATGCTCCTTTTTACTAGGTTTTTGACAGAAAGCCATGTTCTCTGTATGACGTTCCCTGGCACCTTATCTAAAATTTCCTACATACCCAGACACTTTATATCCCATTCCCTGCTTTATTTTCCGTTTATCACATGTGCAATATGATAGGAATTGTTTTTATTTATCTTGTTTATTGTTCATCTCCTCTCTAATATGAGCTCAATGAGAAAAGATATTTTTGGACTAAAGAAGTCCAAAATGTTTACTACTACTATCTCCCTGGAATCTGGACTAGCATCCTGCACAGAATAAGACCTCAGGGATGTATTGACTTGGCTGCATATATACAAAAATTGAGGGACTAATGGAGAGAACAAAACACTGAGCAAGTGAAACTCAAGTGATGAGAGGTGAAATGGAGGGTAAAATTTAGGTCTTTAACCTTTTAATGGCTACTCCCCAGAGATTCCAATTCTAGAGGGAAAGAGAAAATAGACACATATTTAGAACATGGACTGATGAGAACTACAAAGAAAATAAGACTAGGATACAGTGGGTATGTTGAAGGAGGACAGGTACACACAGTGAAGCGTTAGGGAATGTAGGCATGGCTCCCTGGAGGGGGGCCTTTTCATAGGATGAACACCTATTTGAAAAATGAAATTATTAGATATTGCCCCAGAGGCTTATATTTCAACTTTTATTCATTTCTCTTTCTTTCTTTCTTTCTTTCTTTCTTTCTTTCTTTCTTTCTTTCTTTCTTTCTTTCTTTCTTTCTTTCTTTTAATATATAAAAGGACAGACGGACATAAAAATAATCCCTAGACTTCTCCCCCCCCCCCAGGAACTAGATATGGAGGGAATGTGTTCTGTTAGGTTTAGAGTGCTCAAAAATAGTCCCAATGCCTGTAGCTCTGGAAGCATTCTTTGACTTAGCCCTGTCACTAACTGATCATTAAAAAAAAAAAAATTATGATGGTAAAATATACATCTTAACCACTTTTAAGTGTACTTAAGTATAATCATGTTCAGTGGTCTTAAGTATAATCATACAGTGTGCAACTATCACCATCATCCATCTCCAGAACTGTTTTCATCTCGCAAAACTAAAACTCTGTACCTACTAGACGCTAACTCCCCATTCCCTTCCTCCTGTAACCCCTGGCAACCATCATCCTGCTTTCTGTTCCTATGACTTCTGTCTTTATGGATTTATACTCAAGGTACTTCACATAAGTGGAATCATACAATATTTGCCTTTTGCATGGCTGGCTTATTTCACTTAGCATAATGTCTTCAAGATTCATCTATGTCAGAATTCCCTTTCTTTTAAGGCTGAATAATATTCCCTTGTCTCATATGTATTACATTCTGTTTACACATTCATCTGTCGATGGACATTTTGGTTGCTTCCAAGTCTTGGCTATTATGAACAATGCTGATATGAACATAGGGGTACAAATATCTCTCAAGGCCCTGCTTCCAGTTCCTCCAGGTATTTACCCAGAGGTGGAATTGCTGGATCATATGGTAATCCTTTTTAAATTTTTTTTGAGGAATCACTGTACCGTTTTCCACAGTGGCTGCACCATCTTGCATTTCTACCAACAGCACCCAAGTGTTTCAATCTCTCCACATCTTTGCTAACACCTGCTATTATTTTCTGTTGTTTTTTTGGTTTTCGGTTGTTAAAAATAGAAGTCATTCTAATGAGTATGAGGTGGTAGTGACCATTTGATTTTGAATCTAAATTGTCTAAATTTGGTTTCCTGTCAGTTTCATGTTTACCATGGTATTTGTTTGGAAGGACCAAAAAGATGTAATTCTAGTAAATAAATGTAAAATTCCTTTGTGAAGCTTAGAGAAATTGTTTTCTGCAAGGTTATTTTCTATTATCAAAATTGGTTGGATGATCTTTCAAAAGACTGGTTTCTAGACTTGGTTTGGGGCCTCTTTGGCTTTTCTAGGATTCTGTAACTATGGTTTTTATAGAAAAAATATAATTTTTCTATAATTGAGTAGACTTATAATTGAATATATAACCAAAAAAGAAAAAAGGAAAAGTCAAACATTTTCTCCTTCCAATTCTCTTCCCTTTGCTCACTAATAAAAGTGTGAAATTCTATACATTTCAAGGAATAGATAATGTAGCTACTTAAATGTTTCAGAAGATAGGAAATGGTCAAATATCTTCAATCCCTTCCATAAGACTAGCAAAACCCTAACACAAAAATAGATGAGGAAGCTGTATGATAACATCATTTAAAAACTGAGGCAAAGACACTATCAGCAAACTGAACGGCAGTATATAAGAATCAATAACTTACTATTAAATTTGTCTAAGATGTCTAATCTATTAATTAAATACATCACACTAACAGAAGAAAAAAACACCTTCCAAAGTTAAAAAGGCATATGATAAAATTTACTAGCACGTCATAATTAAAACTATAGACCTTCTTTGGAAATTGGGCTGACGGGCAAAAACACAAAGTATTTCTAAGTTCAAAAAATTGAAAGCTTCCCTACAGAGTCTATGAAATCATTAATGACAACAATATAACAATTAGCACAGTAAGGACTCGCATTTCTGTGTCACGAACAGAACAGGGTTATGTCTCTTTACCTGGATGACCTCATTTAATCCTCACCACCATCCCAGGTGCTGGGGGCTACTCTTGGTCTCTGTTGAGCAGGTAAAGAAACCTACGCTCAGAAAAAATGAAATAACATGCACAAGTCACAGAGCTCGTATTAGTTGGTCGACCAATCAATAGGAGCCCCTTCCTCAAAATTAAGCTAGCTAGAGAAAGACTTTGAAGTTCATACCAGTTTCCATACTGGACCACTAATAGTTAGTTACATAGAATATCATCCGTGAATTCTGTAGCCATTTTTTTGTACTGGCACTCCCAACAAAAAAGCCTGAGATGAGTGTCCCTGTAAAACTGAGTTCCTCTTACTGTTTGATACCATCTGTGATCCTAACAGCAGGTGTTAATTATTCTTTTGATACCATCCAAACTAATCCTATTAAGGCTAACAGTAGGTGTGCCTACTACATTTTACTACCAAGGTCCAAAACATAAAAAGAGATCTGGTACCCATTTATGCCTCCAAATAATATACATTTAACTACAATGAAGTGGTCAATTCCCTAAAGACATTCTAAGCATGTGCCTGAAGTGTGAAATGAGTTAGTCCCCCTATCACACCAATTAAAATAGACAGATTAATTGGAAAGGACATTCATTGTACAATTTACTGGCTTAAATAAAACCCAACTTGTGAGATAAGAGAGGCTTCTCTTCTGTGTAGGAAGATGAAATTTCTGCTGGTTAAACATGGCACACACCAATTAGGAGAAATAACACAGTTAATTGTATCCATTCAATGACCTCTCTAAGCATTTGTAAGCAGTAGACGTTGTAACTGCAAATGAGCTGCATTTCTCTAGCATGCATTTTGCTGTAATTCAAGCGAGCTTTCTTTAGCCTGAGAGAACTGACTGCTTGCATTCTTTCCCCAGACCCTACTGCCTGCACACATACTCTATGTTCACTCCTTTTCATCGTTAAGCGCTTAGGACACAAGGTTTTGATCAGCGTCAAACTCACTTAACAATAAAGCTTCAGGTCTATCAACCATGACCAAGATAGATACAAACTAGGTACAAACCTCAAAGTGCAATAAAATAAGGTTTTAGTGAAACAAAGATAACACGTTGGCCTCAGTTATGTTTCAGCTCCAGACTCATGAAAGTGGAACAGCCCCACGGACAGCATCCCCCCGGGAACCGGACGGAACAATGCCATGAGAGACACCAGGACCCGAAGGCATGATCAATCGCCTCCTGCGGTAGCCCCATCAATCAGGAGAGCCCACCACCCCAACTTCCACCATAACTGTGATCACTGATTTGTTCTCCTTATATAGCCCAGCTACTAGAGGCCATCGGGGAGCCAGGTTTTGAAAGCACTGGCTCCCCTGTGTTTCTGGGCTTGGCACTAGTTCCTTAAATAAGCCTTTACTTTCTTGGCTGCAGTCTCCTGTCTGTGTCTTATTTGGCTTGGATGTGCGCAGGTAAGTGGACCCTGAGCATCTACAGTAACAACAATATGTTTTGTTCGAGGCCAAAAGAAAATCTAGAGACTAAGCTTTTGTAGGGGATTTTCTTTTTTCTTTTCTTCTCTTTCTTTTTCTTTTGTTTTTTCTGGGTTTTTTTTTTTTTTGGACATACATTTCATTCACTTTTGTTAGATCAATAAAAGCTTGTCAAAAGAGGGTTTGGCAACCACAGTATGGAACCTGCCATTTAGCTTGAATAATAAAGCGATGCTTTGTACAGTTGTTATGTAATTCAAAATAACATATATCTATATATACCTATGAATACTTGTGTGTATAGAGAATAATGTATGGCAGCAAATTATAATACTTTCATTCATATAATACCTGCGTTCATACTTTTGTTTATGCTAAAATTAGGTTCATTAAATAAATGACAATTACATTTATTAGAAATGCATTGCAAAACCAAACTACCATTGGAGCCTATCAAATTGACCAGAGAGCTAAACATTTTGTTTTGTTGATCCCCTTTTTTGATGGGCTAAGAGTCCCTAATAAGGATAAAGCATTAAGCTGAGAACTGAAGTGTAAACACTAACATTATCTTTTAATTTGATGATAGGCATTAATTGAGCCTTATAAGTTACGGTTAATGATTAAGAGAAATTTCCACGTCTGTGTAGTTTTTTTAGTTGTTCACATAGTAGTCCACCAAATTCTGTGCCAATGAAAGTAGAGTAGAAAACTAGCTACACGGTTTATCAAAAACTGGTAGGATAGACTTCTTCTTAAACCTTCTATTTATATTAAAGAGTCTTCGACAGATCACATAAGGATCTGTTTGTTTGGGTTATAGTCCAGGGAACAGAGCCACATGCTCACAAGTAAGCAAAAACACCGTATTACCTAGGGATCGGGGAAGGTTTGACTTGTTTAAGCTTAAATAAGCACAAGCAGTCATTTTTCCACTCTCCCATATGTATTCAGAAGACACAGGTGAGTACAATAATTACATTCGTTGCATTTATTAATGTATTTATGTCTTAGAAGTATCATCAGAATTTTGTTCTGATGAATATCTAACACTAGGAGTACATATACGCATACAAACACACACACATACTCACGTACTTATCTACATGCACGTACACACACACACATACACACACGCCCCATCCTGGCACTGAGGCCCACATATTCTTTCTTGCGATCCAATCCATTCTGCTTTGAGATAGGATAGTAATGGATACATACATGAATTTTTGCATTTTAAAAACACTTAGTTTGAATATAGGTCAAGACATGAATTCTTCCTTCTGCAATTAATATATTCTACGTATATTTAAAAAAATTGTTTTGTTTGTAAATTTACTGTCTTTTTGCAGGACGTAAACTGAAGCCGACTTCATTGAATCCATTTGTTTAATTCCATCTGCTCCCAGTGAATATTTGAATTTATCCTATAATTTCTAGAAGTATTTTAAATATCCATAATATTCTTCATAATTGTGAAATGCGAGAGAAAAGAGAAACATTGAGGGGAGAGCTGTTCAGCAAAAATAAACCAGGATTTCATGATTTGGGAAATTCTCAGCCTATCCAGATTGTGAAATATGCTAAAAGTATGAAATTTACTGTTAGGGGAATGCACCTCTGGAGAGAAGGCCAAGGGGGTGGCTGGACAACTGTTGGCTTGGCCTCAAAACAATCCAACAGTTCAGAATATTCTCCTATCCAGAGGGCCCGGCCCTTAAAGAGATTATGCACGGGAAGCATGAATCCTTCCAACCATCTCAGCAGAAGCCAGGAATAAAGATGGGATTATCCAGAAAAGATATGCAGAGGGCTCCCTTATCTAATGGTGTGAGATTCCCTATGCCATACACAGGAGACCCACAGAATTCGAACAAATGTTTACCAGCAGAAACACGGGCCAGCTTGGCCTGAAAGGAACAGAAGGGATAAAATGAGGGAAATGTAACTCTAAGTGGAGAGTCTCAGGGCCAGAGGCCAGAGCCACTGGTACAAGACAGAGGCCAGGTCTGTGTATGAACTGGCCAGAGCCATAAGTCCAAAAGAATAAACTTTTGTTGTTTTCCGAAACCCAGTTTGTAGGTTTGTTTTTGTTTTTGTTTTGTTTTGTTTTGTTTTGTCATAGTAGCCACAGAAAACCAATACACAGTGAAAAAGACAAATAAGTTCCAAAATTAACTTTACTGTAAAAAATGTCTTACCCAGTGTGTGCCTTATTTGACTGTGCATGACACTTTGAAAAGACTGTTGGCCATAGCCATTTTGAAGCCAACTGCCCAGAGAACCACATACAGGCAGTTACTCTAATCCAAGATGTTAGAGTTTGCTGCCCTTCCCATACCTAGAATTTAGACTAACAATTTGCAGTGGGTCTTCTGCAGGCCAGCAACAGTGCCTGAAGATTTGTCAGGTAGGCTGCAGTAAAGTTCAATACCTTTCTGGGGAAGGGTGGGGTGAGAGTGAGGAATATTAAGGACATACATTTCCTCTGCTCTTCATATCAGCAGCAAAACATAAGTTTAGACTATGGATGCTATTGACAAAAAAAGTTATTTATACTGTCATGACATTTGGAGAACTTTGAATTCATGTCTCATCATCTGTAGTCAACTATCAGTTTTATAAATTCTAGAGTTCTACTATGATAAGTTAATTCTTTCACATCGCTTTTTCAGTTAAGAGTTCATTTTGTTTAGCATCACACTTCAAGGCATTTTAACAATTCTGGTTTTAGAATTTCTTTTGTTTTTTTAAAGATTAAGTAACACAGGCTTCCCTTAATGGCTGAGATGCCCTGTTTGTAGATTAATAGAGTTGGTGTATGATTGTATTTTATTTGATAATCTTGTAAAATAAAATACATATACGACTCATAGATTAAGTCTGCTTATCCTTTCATCTAATATTTGAGTGTCTATGTGTATGCCAGGCATTGATCTAGGAACCGCAGATATATACCAGAGAATTCCTTGCTCTTATCAAGTTGACACTCTAGTGGGGCAGACCATCAATAAACAAAAGAATAAATAAATAAATAAATAAATAAATAATGACAGCTGATTAAAAAGAGAGAGTTAATGTCAAGAGGAAGAAGTAACTGTGAGAGTAGAAGATAAAGGTGTTTTTTGCTTGTTTTAAATAGAAATCATGGAACAAAGGCCTCAGTGGTAATCTGACATTTGAACAAAAATGTTCAGTCATGCTACTTTTCCCTGTTGCCCTCTACACATCGTAATTCTAGTAAGTATTTTGGTGAAGGCCATGTAGAGACACCAGACAACATGCTTTATTTGCCCCCACTGAACTCGACTGCAGCTTGTAGAAGAAACATAGCTCTACACACAATTTTTCTAGAACAGTATCAAATATAAATTTGATCACATTGCATCTCTCCTTGTTCAGGAAAAACGTTCTCAGTCTTGCATATACAGGAATAAATTTAATCAGGGAATTTTTTTTGAATAAGAAACAACTATTTCCCATTATAACAACAAAAGCAACATGCTTATGATTCATATCCCCACCCACTGGCATAAGAAAAAGTCTCAAACTTGGCCAAATCATCATTTAAGTCATTCGGTTGACTGGTAGACCCAAATTCCGATAAACACATCTTTGGACTCCATGCATAAGGCTTTGAGGATTCCCTCTCCTGCTGGGAAAGCTGCGGGTCATTACTACACAAAACTGCCTCTGCTGTTACATTTTTCAAATTAGTATCCTTTCTTCTCCCCACCCCAACCGTTTCTAGACTACTGGTGCCCTTCCCACTGTGCATAAAATTAAGCATTAGATGGCTGCTTTGTAATCATGATGTGGTTTGTTTGTTTATTTTTGGAATTGCAGATGGGGGTGCTTACAATTATCTTTATTCTCTGTAATTAATTTCCAGAGCATTAAATGTAAATTAGCCCTCTGTGTGAAGTGTCAGCACAATCACTTAAGCAAGGAAAGGGGTCCAACTTTCCAAACTCTGGGAGAATTTTCTCTACCTCATCTGTTAACTCATTGAGGAGGGAAACACCAAGGTTAAACATAAGAAAACGAAAACTTCAGCTAAACTTGCACGCTCGGGCTTCATCTCTTCCCAAGCTCATAACTGCTCTCTACAGCTTGGGGCAAATCCTTGGAAGGCCAGCATAGGATGCTGCAGTACAACATAAGCAAGGATCTAAATCCCCAAAACGTCAGGAAGCCATGGTTTGGTGACTATTAACCCCAGCAATCAGTTTATTCAGAGCAGAGCATGGAACAATTTCAAATGCACAACGAGCTCAGGTGCCCGAATGTGCTTAGAATTCCTTTGGCATTGTAAGACAAATTTCAGCAATTTTCACATGTAAAAAACATAGTTCCTGGAAAATCCATGTGAAATATTTAGTCACTATGTTCCCCTTTCCTTTACAATGGACTGCCGTGAGTCACACAGATTGAGTATGACTAATGTACAAGATATTTTGTTCGAAGGCATCATGCTACATGTAAGTTTCTCTGGCAATCTTCATATTTGAATCACTGAATTTGTGATTCTTAGATGTGACTGTCCACAGGGAGTATACTTTGTTTCTCCCTTTCCAATGTGCCAAAAGTGTTAAAATGCATATTTAGAAGAGCCAATAGCTTTAAATAATGTAAGCATTTAAAGCCCACACTTCTTGCATCCAGTAATGTGACTAATGGAACTCTTTGGTCCCACTAGTAAACAAACATCACCCTGAAAATTTCAGGGCCAATGTCATAAGGATACATCACCCAAGTGCTGTTTTAGAGAAATTTCCAATTGGAGTCTAAGTGCTTTGGAACATTTTGTTACACAAGTTAATACTGAAGTTGTAACAGAATCTTATGAAGAAAAAAACAAACAAAAACCTCTGCTCTTTCCATTGTTTTTTATCTTTATCTGAATGTTTCATTGTGTAAATCACAGTAGGCACAAATTTACCCATTACAAGGTAAAAGATGGCCTCTTTGTTTCCATGCACGTATAGTCAACATTGAGGTGTACTGAGAGGCAAGGTACACAGTGACCAATCAATTATAGGATACAGTTGCCACATCTCTAACTTGGGATGTGGTAAGAACTTGAGTTCCCCATTGCAATACACTGGAACCCCTGTCCTGCCACCTGCTGGCATGTGACTTCAGGCAAATTGTTTAACTTTTGTGAACCTCAGTTTCTTCATTCGTTGGGAAAATAGAAATGATAGATGTCTATCTCCTTGAGTGTTTGTGAGGATTCAGACAATGCGCATTGTCTAGTACAGAATAAAACCTCAATAAACATTAGCCATGAACACCGATTTTGTATGGCACCTACATAACTCTGGAATATGTTAAATGTAGAAGTCACCTTAAAAACCATCCAGGACAGGAGACACAAACCCAAAGTCCACGTAGGGAACGTAAAAAGTAAAATAGGTAGTGTGCCAAGGGACTCATTGTGACTGAGACATGCGGTAAAGTGTCTCTTCTACCTAAAAGCTAAACAACTTCCAATCTCCCCCTCCCCCCCGCCTCCCATCCTTCTCCTTTATGGTGTATAGAATAAACAGAACACATCCAAAAAGCCAGACTGGCCCATGGCCACTGATGGGCAGCCCTGGAGTGATTTCCAACCCCCTCATTTTAAAGAGCTTACATTAGAGCCCTAAAAGGGTGGTCTAACCCAAATGTGTATGATTAGTTCATCGCGAGAGTTCCTGTCACCTCACTCACTTGCGGGGTGATACCCCTCACTATGAATAATCTAACTACTCTACATATACAGATGTTATTTTTAATCCTAAAGAAAATGACTGCCTTATATGCTGCATCTTTCTCTGAAGCCTAAGACACAAACCATTGCTTACAGTTGTCCTAGGGTTACGGTGTCTCTAACAGCAAGGTAGGCAGCAATCTAAATAAACCTAAAAGGACAAAGTGGGCTTATTCAAAGCCATTGTTTAGTAGGCCACTTGCTACAGCATCTTGAGTGTATTTAATGCATGGTACTCAACTTCACTAAAGACTAAAAGTGAAACATTTGCTTAATGTGACTGTTTCTATAGGCTTTAATCACTGAGGTCTTATCTCTTGCTCATAATATCTTTGCCACTAGGTGGAAACCTTTCAAAGATGATAGCTGTTTTCTGCAGTTATTAGATTTAACTCTAACATATGGACAGTGTAAAAAGCTTAAATATTTTTTAAATTTAGTTTATACTGAATTAAAAAAATAAAATAAGAACTCTAAGAGGCTCTGAAACAATAGGAAATTTAATTCAATTGAAGTCTACATTTCTTTGAAAATATGTTTTTGAAAGAAGCCATTCAGGATATACATATGCTAAATGCTTGAACTGAAGCTCTGTCCAAAAGCATTTGGAAAAGCCTTCCCTTTTTGCTCCTTTATCCATTTTCCATATCTTGGTTTATGCCTTAATATGTTTTTCTTTTGTATTTTCTACCTAATAATCTTATACAATAGTTAACATATTGAAATCATCCACATCTGCTTGAGAGGTTCATTAGGTACTCAATTAGATCTTTATTTGATTTAGGCCTTGGAGCACTTGGCTGTCCATCTCTCATGAAATTGCCTTCTCATGCTCTAAGCTAGTTTCAACCTTAGAGAAGCCAAAACAAGTACCCTTGGCCGTGGGTATAGCTTTGACTGCCATCATTTTAGCCAAAACTCTGCTCTGCCCCATTATTAAAATGCAAATAATTTTTCTAAAAAACTTTTAAACATATACAAGTCCTCATGCATCCATACTCATTTACTCTGAACTTAAAAGCTGCTTGGATTCATCTCCTAACCAAACACCACTATCTACCTTTTTTAAAAGTTGAACCTCATTATGGCATTGTGGTTCCAGCAGCAGGAAATAAACTGGCACAGATTCCAGAATAATTTCTTGGGATTATTTAGAACACACTAGAACATTTATCTGTTACTGAAGCAGATACGCTAACTGCATGGCTGGGTTTTTTACAACTTATTTGCAGAGGATTTGAGGGTAGCTATCCCTACTCTCAGAGCCACACTATAGAAGTGTAATTAAAGCTAGTAGTTCATAATGTCTGAGCACTCTCTGGAGGAACAAGGGAGAACTGTTTCCCACAGTCGAGTTTTGTGCAGCTAACTTGTGACATTCGGAAATGTTCTGGCCATTTGTCTCAAGCATCTGGCAATAACGTCTGCTGACAGCAGAGGAACAGATTTGATGGATCAGTATTGAATCTGGAATGGAAACGTTCTTTTCCCTAATGTACTCAGATCCCTTTCAGGATGTCGGATAAAGCTGTACTTTCGGGATGGGCTATACAAACTCTCTCTAACCATTCATTAATCTAATACCCCTTTAGGGGAGAATCTGTCATATTACGTCTGTGTGCAAATGTTGATTTAGCCAAAAGAAGGAGAAATCTGAAATGTCTTTACTATTTAGAATTCTGGTATTTTAGAATAAGGATCATTTGAACTAAATGCAATAGAATTATTTTAGTTTTCCAAATGAGGAGAAATCTAGAAATGCCATACTTTATTCATTTATTTATTTACTTATTTATTTATTGTCCCATAAAGTTCCTATAGAGAACCTGGTTCTTTTGAATCTCTATCTAGAGATCATTCCTACGCACCTAAACACTTCCCTCCTTTCAGGCTCTGTAATGACTATACAGGAGCATTTCAAACCTAGTTGCATGTAGAATCACGGAGCGGGAGAGAGGTTAAAAAAATACATGAAAAATGCTGATATACAGGCCCTACTGCAGACCAATTAAGCAAGAATAGTCTCTAGGTAGAGCCTTGACATAATTAAGTCTGTGTGTGTGTGTGTGTGTGTGTGTGCATCTGTGTTTGTGTATGTGTATGTGTGAGTGTGTATGTTGTGTGTATATATTTAATTCCCAAGATGATTCTAAAATGCAGGAGGACTGAAAACCAGTGGGTTCAGATGTTGGTCACACTTATCCAAAAATAAGCAAATGGACATCTGTGGCCTGTCCTATTTTCCCTTGCTTTTGGCCAGTTCCTTACCTTCAAGACTATTCAACCAAAACTTCTTTTCTTGACAAGTGCTTCCAAACACAAACCTATTTCTTCTCATATAATAAAATGGTGCATATAGAAACTATTTTGATAAAGTAATTTACAAAATGTTGTTCATGTCTACTGAAGCTTCAATTACTTATTTTGCCCAGGACTATTTGCATTTTAGGAGAAATATAATAGAAACAGAGTTTCAATTTTAAAGGAGGATTTCAGATAGATCAAAGGTTATGAAAGATAGTTTTGGTGAAAGCTATTCCTCAGGCCTCTAAAATGATACCATATTTATGAATGTCTACCTTCCCGATGGTGCTATCATGTTTTGTGCTGCCGTTTAACCTGCTTCTGTCACGAGTAACCTTTCACTTCATACAAGTTTATGAGAGTGATAAGGTACCAGTGAGTAAATGGTTAGATGCTAAGCACAATTAATCATCACAATTAGGATCCTTCTTCCCTAGGAAGGAGATGCCACTTACATCTCATGTAAGAGATGGTGGAGATGCGCAAAGGTAAATTGGCTAAGGTCATACAGCTACTTTGCAGTAGAACTAAGGTTCAGAGTAATTTCTATGCCTCTCCAGAGCAAATCTACTTTAAAATACCATGCTTTACAAAGTGCGGCATGATCGGGATAAAACAAAGTAAACCCAAACAAAAATACCTGTATGGAGCCAGAAAACAAATCAGCTTAACATCCCCACTATTGATATAATTTAATACACAACTTCCAAAAGTGTCTATCCAAGTTTCAGTACTTAATTGGCAGTAAGCACACAGTCATCAATTAGTACCTTGGATGAATAGTGCTATAGTCTAATACCTTAAAAAAATGAAGCTTCTATATCCTATTTTTGGAAGAGCAGCTTGCTTTTCAATACTTTAACTCGTTGACATGAAGTCCCTTGTTAGCGGTAATGGAAAGCTCTGAGAGAATGGCACGGTTACAGGAAAAATAGCACTCCAATCATATAGTCGGAGACACACTGCAGAAAGGTTTGCAGCCCTTCCTGGACCAATTCTAGTGATTCCCTGACACTGTGCTCACTGGGGAGACCCAGGGGCCATAGAGATGACTGATGACAGACTATTAGAGTCTGGCGTTTGCATGCCAGACACACTCTGGTCTTGGCCACCACCTGGCCCACAGTAAATGTAGATGACCTCCTCGAAGTGAAGGATTTCTCAGATGACTTTGGAAGGAGACTTCAAAAGCTACTTCACTGGGGGACTGATGGTGGGTGGTTGCTTGGGGGTAAATCCACAGCACTCCCCACATCTGTGGCCAGATAGGGCCCCAGGACCTATCTTAAGGTCACTACAGTGTCTGTTTCTGTTGTCTGGCTGCCAGCAGGAAGCAGGATGGAAGGGCCAGTCCAGCCACAGAAACACAAAAGCACTTTCAACACAGACAAAAATACTGGTGCTTCCAACATCTCCCTTCTCATCCTCTTCTGGGTGCTCAGCAACTCTTTTTCCTGCCCTGCCATGTTCTTTTTTTTTTTCTAAAAACTTCTTTTTATTTTATTTTATTTTTTTTGTTCCCCTGAATTTATGCTGCTTGGACTTTTGTCTTGTTTATAAATAAAGTTAAAGTCACCTGGAAAAAAAAATATTTTACTCTTCAAAATTGCATTTGTTCTACAGGATTTATATGCTGATATTTACAAAATGCTGATGAAAGAAATCAAAGAAAAGCTTTAAAAAATGAGAAAAAAAATACATGTTTATGTATTGGAACACAACATAGTAAGGATGTCAATCCTATCCAAATTGATTTATAGTTTTAATGCAATTTCTATCAAATTCTCAGCAAGGTGTTTTGTAGATATAAACAAACTTATTCTAAAATTTATCTGGAAAGGTACAAACACTAGAATAAATAAAACAATCTTGAAAGAGAAGAATAATGTGGGGAGAATTACTCCAACCAATATGAAGGCCTATTATATAGCTACATGAATCAAGATAGTGTTATATTTATTGGTGGAGGAATAGACACATGGATCAATGGAACAAAATAGAGATCAGAAATAGACCCACACAAATAAGGGCAACTGGTATTGGACAAAAAGAGCAAAAGCAACTCAACAGAAGAAGAATAACCTTTTCAACAAATGGTGCTGGGGCAATTAGATATCTATAGGCAAATCAATTAATCATTCAGTTTTCAACCACCAGCCAACTAACCATTCTTAACCTAAGTTTCATACCTTATACAAAAATTAACTCAACGTGGATCACAGGCTTAAAATGTAAAACTATAAAGTCTTCAGGTAAAAAGATAAGAGACGTTTTTTAGGTTCTAGGGCGAGGCAAAGTATTCTTAGATTTAGCATCAATAACATGATGCATAAAAGGATAAATCTATAAATTAAACCACTTCAAATTAAAAATCTTTGCTATCCAAAAGACTCTATTAAAAAGATAAAGAAACAAGCTATATGTGTGTGAGCATGCGTACATATATACATACACAGACACACACACACACAGACACACACACACAGGAGGNAGAGAGAGAGAGAGAGAGAGAGAGAGAAGAAATAGATTATACGAAAATATTTGCAAATAGTCTATCCAATAATGGATACTGAAATTAAAAAAAAGGAAGGACATGGACAAAAGACATGAAAAGACATGAGCAGACGATGAAAAGACATTTACAGAGAGAGAGAGAGAGAGAGAGAGAGAGAGAGAGAGAGAGAGAGAGAGAGAAGAAATAGATTATACGAAAATATTTGCAAATAGTCTATCCAATAATGGATACTGAAATAAAAAAAAAGGAAGGACATGGACAAAAGACATGAAAAGACATGAGCAGACGATGAAAAGACATTTACCAGAAATGATGGCAAGTAAGTACACAGAAAGATAACCAGCATAGTTGGCCATTCGGGAAGCCTAAATTAAAACTCCAACGGGATATCACATATCAGGATGCCTAAAATAAAGAATACTGACCACACCAAAAGCTAGTGAGGATGAAGAGAAACTGAATTACTCATAGGTCCCTGATGAAAATGCAAAATGCTAGCCATTTAGGCAAATTATTAGAAATATAATTTGGCAGTTTCTTGTAAAACTAAGCATATTACTACTATATGATCCATCATTTGCAGTCTTGGGAATTTATCCCAGAGAAATGAAAATTGTTTTGGCACAAAAAGCTGTCCATGGATGTTCTCAGCAGCTTTATTTGTAACACCCAAAAGCTGGAAGCCACTCAGATGTTCTTCAAATGAGGAAAGGTTACACAGACTGCGGCTCAGCCATACCATGGAATACTACTTGGCAACATAAATACTGAGCTATTGATACACAAAATAACTTGGAATTTCCAGGGGATTATATTCAGTGGGGAAAAAAAAGTCAATCCTGTATGATTCCATTCATGTAATATTATGGAAATGACAAACTTATAGAATGGAAAACCATTAGTGGTTGTCAGGGGTTCGGGATGAAGTGGAGTAGGGAGGAGGTAGGGATGTAGACGTGGTTACGAAAGTGCAATGGGGGGATTGAAATTGTTCTGTATCTTGATGTTACCAATGTCACTATCCTACTTCTGATGTTTTACTATTAATTTTGCTATATTGGGTAAACTAGGTAAACGGTCAAGATATGTCTCTGTATTATCTCTTATTACTGCATGTGAAACTACAATGATCTCAAAATAAAGTTTTTATTTTTTTGTTCAAAAATAAGGCCATCAAATGCTATCTCATATAAACCTAACCAATGTGTTTAAGCATTAAAATTTGTTTTTTGTTGTTCTTTATATGACTGGAAACCATGTATTAAAATCATTTTTTTGCACATGTGGAATTGGAGAGACATGATTTTCAGCAAGTTAAAAAAATGTATATGTAGTTAAGAACTCAGGAGAAATAGACTTGAAGTTGGAGCCAAGACTCACCTCTTATTAGCGCTGTTGCCTCAGGTAAGCGGTAGGCACATAACAGACTGTCAAATGTTTGAGGAGCAGGTTGAGAATGAGAAGGAAAGAGAAGCCATGGTGGCGATAATTATGGGGATACTCTCGGTGGTGGTGATGGTGGGAATGACCATGGGCTGGATTTTGAGATTAAGGATGTAGGTTTCATTTTGTTAATCACAATGTTTCTATGAGTGGCAATTTAGTGAAGTATAATAAGAGTATGTCCAATTGTGTTTTGGGCCTCATTTTATTTACAAGTGTTCTTCCTTTGAAATCTACTTGTGATCTGTCCTTAAAGTAGAAGCATTTTGTGGTGGTTAGAATTTGGGTTTCTGTTTTATCCTAAGGTACCCTATAAAACTAATCTCACTTCTGACTGACTTATTATTCATTAATTCAGCTTTAGCCTTAGTGGTGCCTTTTTTATTTTCTCTTTTTCTAACTCTCTTAAATATTATACTACTTCACAGAGACCTCTTTAAAATACTGACAGTTTCTATGAATTAAAAATTTAAGCAAGCTATAGGAGGTCATTTAACCCTTACATGTATAGTGTAAGAGTATGTAACGTATCCTCCTGGGACTTTGTCTATTAACATATATTGCTAATCTCTTGTAAAATCTCCATCTTCTTTTGGAGGAAACAAAAACCATCAAAATTATAAACTTGGACAAGCTGGACATTTTTTTTAAAGTGTTTTAAAATGGAAAGCAATTGTTGTATGTTGGAAACTAACATTGTTTTTTCTTAAAGTGGGCCATGAGTAAATGTTCTCTTTCACAAAATCATTGGCGCACAAATCTCTAGCAGCAAAGCATTTTTTACATCGTATGCTAATTGAGAATTATCAGCCTATCAAAAAAGTGACAGAAGTGTTCTGAGTTCATACTAATTACAGCAAAATTACACCTCGAGGTAAACTTATCTCTTTTGCTGATGTCTGATCTTCACCTGCTGCATTGTCCTGGCATCTGAAACGTGAACTAACACATGATGTCTTGCAAATTTGGTTTGCAAATATGCACCTAAGGTGGGCAACTCCGGGAGGCTTGATAAACAGACCATTTTCTGTCTACGTGTACATTTTATGTTGCTCTTTAATACAATGTGAAATGTCTATGAGGTGCCCTCGGGGCGAAACCCTTTGTTAACAAGCTATCAAGCTTAACCGAGATAACCTGTAGGAAATCTTTACCAAGCAAGCACAAGCCAGTCAATTCTTGGGAGACGCTTGTACATATCAGCATGACACTGTCATCATCGTCTTTGCAGGTAATCCCGAAGCTACAGCTAGTCGTGCTCTGATGGTGGTGAGTCAAGTTAGGATTTTATAAAACCTCCACTTGTCTTCCTAGTCTAAACCCTATTTTCTTGCATCAGTTATGACATTCTTCCCTTTTATGCAAAAACTAGTCTCCCTTGGATTTAGTTTAAAAGCGGTGTGCTCTCCAAGTTAGCTAGTTTGAAATGGTAATAAAAAAAAAAGAGCATTAATTTTCAGCTAACTTTCAATAAACTGAAACTGAATGATAGAAGCATGCTGAGTCGAAGGCTGTAGGAAACATGAGGAGAATATTGATCATCTATGTGCTTATTTGTCATCTGGACTCCCCAGCCTTGCTCAGTAGGCATGCCCCTCAGACAGAGCCCAGGGTGGCAGTAGGGGCCCTACTTTTGGGTGAGCATTGGGTGAAGCGCTGACCTCTCATCTTTTTTCTGAACATCATTAAAATGCCCACAAAAGTGTAGGCTCCCCACAGTTGTAGTTGCCCTGGGACAGTACCCTTCCAGGGATGCTTCTGTTCAATGCTAAAACTGCTAAGCAATATCACATATATCAGTCCCCCACTGCCCCTGCCCCTGGCACATACTCTATAGAATTGCCCACTCAAGATGTGTCGGGGTTTCTAATGAACAGATGCAAGTGTCTGGGTGGATCCTGTCTGTTTGAAGCTCTCCCTTGCAGCCCCACAGAGTGATTTTCATATGTATCACATTGACCATAATCTAATTCCAAGGGTCCCCAGGCACCTCCTGATTTAGTGTTCCTCTCACTTGATGAAGTTACAGACAGGAGAACTAAATTTATTGATATTGATTATATAGATCTATATACTTCAGAATAGATATTACATAGGAAAATCAATTATCCATTAAATTTTTTGATCCAATTGTCTCTTTTCTTGTAAAACAATATATAGCTTTGTACCTTAAGGAATCTAAAAATAAAGGTATATTTAATGTTAGTAACTTCTTTTAGGAAGCTAAAATGTGACTACGTCAGATTGACTTTTATTTTAATCAAAAGTTACACTCTTTATATTGGAAAGAATAGCTTTAATAAAAATTAACCTAAATAAATAGTATTTGCATCACCTTCATATTATTGTAAGTAATCGCAGATTCATATAATAATATAGCTATGGCCTAAGATCATATTCTAGCATGTTCTTAGAGACTAAATATAAAAGGTGTGCCCTGTTTATATACAGAAAATATATAATGCATGCACACACACATGACAATGAATTGTAGTGAGTCAACACATTACTTGGTCAGACAGAATCCATCTGTGAAGCATTGTATAATACATAAAACCTCAGGCAGGTCACATAATTATACTAATAATTACAACATTGTCCATGAGTTAAAGAACATCTATTGGGTTGCCGGAAAAGTCATGATGCATTTCTGCAACAAAAAACATAGAAAAAATATGTCATGGCTTTTCCAAGAACCCAATATTTCTAGACTACAGACAGCAATAGGACAATTATGTTCAAAGTTAATGAATACCTCATTTGGAAACTTGATGCTTGACTGGCTCTGCCATTAGATTCCATCTTAAACCCCAAGGTTTGTTTAACGGTAAACTTTTAAGAAATTTTCTGTAAGCCAGCAGAGCAGGTATGTGGAGAGGGAATTCACACAAATATTTATCGAACTCTTCCTATACGACTGGTATCAGGCAAAGTACTAAGCACGCAGCAGAAAGGTTTGTCCTTCCCTGATGGAGTTTCCACTTTAATGTAAAAGTCAGTCAGTCTTTAAACAAATCATCATGCAAATAACACATATTTTGTAATTATATTTATGAACTAAGACTGGAGGTTGTGTAAGAGAGTATAATAGTGACATCGATGCTGACTGGGAAGCCTGAGGAAGTAAATCAGGGATGCAGAGAAATGGCAGCTGGAGTTTGATCAAAAGCATTTCAGGCAAAGGGAATGAATCATGGGGCTTCCTGAGGCAGGAAGGAGCTCTGCCCACCCGAAAGCCCAAGAGGAGAGCAGGGTCAACAAATGGAAATGGGAGAGCGATGAGGTTAGAGCTAAGCAGATGCTGGAACATGTCTGGCGTTACAGCACCTGTTTCACAAGTAGCGTGGAGCCATTGCAGGGTTAGGAGTAAGGACTCAGTGGGGCCAGATTCATATTTTACACTCGGCCCTATGCAACTGAATTAACTGTAGCAAGTTCCATCATCCTTCCTGGGTCCTATGAGGAGCAAATCTAAAATATACCTGCAAAAGGAATTAAATACAGATTGTAAATATCCTTCAGGTTATTAGCGGTGAGGACAAAGTTGGTGAAAATCCATAGCTAATGCTGGGGTGGGGGTGGGGTGGGCAAAATTTTTGCATTTAAAGTGTTGGGGTTTTTATTTGTTTGTTTAAGGAATAATATTGTTATGTAAGAATGATTGTGTTTGTGTGGTGACACATTGCCTTACTGCTCCAGGCTAGAAAATTTAGGTGTACATCTAAATTAAAAGTGAGGCCTACAAACTGATATTTTAAACTGTAATTTTTAATGTTAGAAGGAAGCATATTTTCCAATAAGTTCTCCCTGTTACCATGGGAAAAAGCTGCAATATTATAAATAAACCAACAACAACCTGGGATCTCATTCCTCTAAACAAACTGAAGACAGATGCTAACATGTCAGCAAAAAGTGAGTACAAATCCAACATCATTCTGTACATCAATGTTCACACAGATGCCATTTAAATGGGATGCTTGTTATATGAAGCAAATATACAACATCATTTGTCAGTCAATGGCAAGCAATAAAAAAGTCAGTAATTTTCTATTAAAAATGTTTTATCTTGAATATTACGGTGTTTTGATTATCTGAAACTTACAGGAGCCATTGTCGAGAGTTGTTTCTACAAGATGTAAATTTGCTACAAGACATAATGTTCTAAATTTAATGTAGAGAGAGTCATAATTCAGTTACTTTTAAAAGTACCTTTTTATTGATATCATTTCAATACATTTCTGATATCCAAAATAACATAGCTTGCATATATTGGAGACATATATCTAATTAAAATGTTTATTCTCCTATATAAAACACTACTCTTTATAACTATGTGCTTTGATCTTTATATTTCAAAGGTATTTGGGAGGGCTTGTGGTTTTCTTGTTTGTTTGTTTTTCCCGTTAGTTTTTGTTTTTGTTTTTCCATTTGACAAATTATCCATCAGAATTGTAAAAACTAACTTTAGCTGAGAAAAATTCATCCCCAAAAATCAATTGCTGTTATTCTTCCATGCCCAGCCCATGTTCATGAACTTATATAATTTCAACTCATAATTATGGCATAGCAACATTTAGTCTCTCTACGTTTTGTGGGGCTTAATAGCTTTGGTGTTGAATTCAAACTGAATTTGAAACCCTGGCACTCTCCTTAACTATATGTGTCATTGTCAATAAGTTATTAGATCACTTTGAGGCATAATTTCTTTTATATCATTAAGATGGTAACAATTACCTATGTGAAGGGGTTGTAGGAATTAAATAGCCTGGGGGCCAAGCTAGCCCATAATATACAATAAACTGTAGTTATTATCACCAATAATAATGGAGACATCTGCATCTTAAACTCTCTGAGTGATTTTACGCACAAATAACTAATGTTGCTCGAGAATCACTTTTCTAAAGTGATCATGTGATTTCCCTGATAATCAAAAAAGCATTTAACAAGTACTGAGAATGAAGAGAAACTGGGTCTCACTCATGTACATTGTTGTTGAGAGTATAAATGGTATAGCAATTCTGGAAAAACAGTTCAGCATTTCTTTAAAAACCAACATATACTTATATATACCCTGCAAATACACTCCTAAGTACTTATCCTAGATAAATGAAAACTTATGTTCACAAAAAAGTCTGTACACAAATGATTATAGCAAATGTCCTTCAACATGAAAATGGATAAACTGCAGTACATCCATATTACGAGATACTACTTAGCAATAAAATGAAAACAGGCTATCAATACTTGAAACAACTTTAGATGGATCTCAAGGACATTATACAGAATTTTAAAAGCCAATCTCAAAGCATTTATATACTGTATTATTCATTTTTTTTTGTTTTGAGCTGAACCATCCTGCCAACCTGTCGGCTGCTCAGCCGCAGCTCAGCTCAGGCCGGGCATCGAACCGCTGTTGCTCAGAGCTCAAACTCTTGAGCGAGCTCTTAACCAACTGAGCCACTCAGCCGGCCCTGTATTATTCAATGTGTATAATGTTCTCAAAGTTATAGTAGAGAACATGCTAATGATTGCCAGGAGTTAGGAGTGGGGAAGGATGTAATTATTAAGAGATAATATTAAGCAGTTTCTTTATTTCTGTTTCCAGATTGTGGAGATGGTTACTCAAAACCACTCTGATGATGAAATTTCATAGAAACACACACACACACACACACACACACACACACAGAATGCCTGTAAAAGCTGGTAAATCTGTATAGATTCTCTATTTTAGTTAACAGTATCACCCCGATGTCAGTTTCCTGGTTCTGACAAGGAACTATAGATGTCAGAGATTATCATCAGCAGAAGCTGGGCACAGTGCACATGAGTGTACATAGGGACTCTTTGTATTTTTTTTTCAAATTTGAGTCAAACTATTTTTAAGTTACTTTCTATAAAGCATTTAACTATGAACGCAGTGTCCAGAGCCTCAGTTTTATTTGCTTTGGTGACATCTTTTGTAGTCTTGGGAAGTAGTCTGATATTTTTTTAAGTTGAAAATATTAATCTGATTTTTAAAAAATTAATTAGGAGTTAAAATTGAATTTTAGAATAATTTAGAAACAGAGAAAATGTTTATTTTGAAAAACACTACTTAGAAGTCGCCGGTGATGGCATAGGCTGCAGCCCTGTGGCAGTGGGTTGCCATGGGCTACCGTGTGTAGCCAGCAGCCAGCGTGAGCGGCCAGCAGCCACTGTAATCGGCTGTCCAGAAGCTGGCAACTGATCTGCCTCGCTCAGGAAGATTGCAATGATGGTGCCAACTTGGGCCACTGAAGCAACGTCCTCCACAACTAGACTGAAGAACAAAAGGACAGAAACTTGTCTGTTCCCCTTCTCCCAATTACCCAGCACTGTTCCTATCTCCCCAATTCCCCAATAAAAATCTTAAAAAAAAACACCAAATAAAAAACCACTACTTAGAAGATTTTTATTCTTAATGTAAAATAAAGACAAAACTGTGTTTATTTGCAATTAAAATTGGTTATATTGGATACTAAAATAAAAAAAGATGGGTCTTTTTTATCAATCATACTTTGAAGTCTAAAAAAATACAAAATATTACTCCACCAATAAAGTATCAATGCAAAATTAATTACTTCATGTTCCTCTTTGTATTCCTTGATATAATAAAATCTCCCTGTATCACCATCATTTTATTTATTGAAACTTAATACACACACACACACACACACACACACACAGTGCCAGAAAAAGTATACATGTTCTAAGAAAGGAAAAAAACATTAAAATTGTAATATTCAATATATACTGATAACAAAAGATGAACACAAGTCACGTGTATATACACATATTTTATATATTGGTTTGGTTTCCTGAGAAGCAAACCCTAAGACAAAGATTTAAGCACAAGTAGTTATTTTGGAATGTCATTGTTGGAAATAACACCAGAGGAATAGGAGGCAAGACAGGAAAGACAGCCAGTTAAGAGTTTATTTTTAAGCAAGTTACTATTGTGGGTAGATAGAACTGGATCCTGCGAGAGAAATCTGGGACACACTATAAAAAAACCTGTGCCTCAGAATGATCACACCTGAAGGGCAAGGAGATGGATATTCATGTATCAGCCCCCATCAGTCTTTGCGGTAAGGGCTGCCTCTGGAGATACAGTTGGCTGACTTGTTCCACAGGTAATAAAGTAGCCAGTTCGCCATAGAAAGGCCTCAGATAAAGAACACAAGTGCCATAGTTGTTAATTAGCACAAATGCAGTGAAATGATCAAGGTGAGAGGATTTCATGAGTTCCTGACAGCATCTATCACATATACCCTTATATTTTTCTGTATGTATTGGGCATTTCACAAGCACTCACTGAATTAAGAAATATTAGGTTGTTGGAAAAGTCATGACATACTTTATCTAAGTTTTTCATTGCAAAAATGCATCATGACTTTTCTGACAATCCAAAACATTATTTAAACTGGCAGATTGAGCAATACACATTTTTAAATAAAAGAACTTAACAGTATTTTAGGTTTAATGTAAATTTGACCTATCTATTTTTAGATGATATGATATTTTTTCACATACCCTATAAATTACATTATATCTGTTGTTTTAGTCACTCAACAAATAATTTCTCGTTACTTGATATTACAGAAAATAGAGTTGAGAAATGTGCTTCCCACTAACAAGAAACACTGAATATATTCAGGAGGAAATAGGTAAGTCAGCAGGCATTGACAGTTCTCACATATTTATATCTGTTTAGAGCTCAAATGATGTAATAATCCATGGTGAAAATTAATGAATATCCCACCCATCTCTTAGATTTAGTGGATTAAGGGCACAGTAAGGTTATAGTATTCCCAGAACTGGGGCTAGCATTTCTTATTGAAAATCAATGCACAGAAGTCAAGTTTATCCTTTTGAAAAAATAAATTGTCAATAATCTGAAATTTAATATCAACAGGTCTTATTGGAAACACAAAGATTTCATAGTCAATGTACTTATTTGAAACACTGAAGATGTTATTTTACTTTCAAAAAAAATCCCCAAACAATAATTGAAACAATGTTACACTTTTCCAGTTAATGAGTCAAGAAGAGGTTATCAAAATAACCTAGAATCTTTGATGTGAGAAAATTAGGTACAAAAATTGGCATTTTCTCATATCTATCTATCTATCTATATATCTATATATCTATCTATCATCTAATACAGGACAGAATGGTGTCATTCAAACCTCTATTATTTTTTTTCCTTAAAAAGTAACATTTTGAAACAAAACTTGATAATCTAGCTAAAACTATTGAAAGTCAACTACACTCTGGGTGGTGAGCCCACAATGTGATATACAGATGATATATTATAGAAATGTACACTTGAAACCTATGTAATGTTACTAACCATTGTCATTCCAATGAATTTAATAAGGTAAAAGGTAAAAAAAAAGTTAAATCAGGTAAAAAAAACTTGAAAAATTAAATTAACGTGGAAAGGTGAGAAAGCAAAACTGCGTAAGTTTCTAAGTAGAAAATGGTTAATTACATTGTCTCTTGTCATAGTTGTTAAATGTTCAGTTTTGTAAAGCACCTGTGAAAGGGGACTTTTGATAAATTACTATAGAAAATGTAATGGATCATATTTTGATTTAACTGGAATTTATTGTACCTTCAGTGATAATCCAATATTCATACTTTAATTTGTAGGTATGACCAGGACATACCTTTTTAAGCTTTTCATTTTCTATGAAATAAAAAGGTAAGACATATAATTTAAAGACAACTTATTATTCCTGGAATGCTTGGCCTGAGAAGATGAATAGAATGTGTCTTTTGATTTTCAGCAGTGTTATTTTAAAATTTTCATGTAGGTCATTACTTATTCTAGAGTTGGATCAGTCAAAGGGAGGTGAATCAGCAAGGCGCAAAAGAGGAAGCCACCTTGAAATGGATTAAATGAAATAATTGTGTGAACATATGGCCTGGAAATTAAATTGATCCAGCTAAACAAGTTATATTAAATAGATAAGGTAATTTTCAGGCATCTGGTCAGGTGATCACATTTAAAGTAATTATGCAATTTGAGACTCTGAGAAAGACAGAGGGGCCTATTTGTCTATGGTTTCAGAGAGAGGGAGAGAGAGAGATCACAAAATGAGACTCAAGTTGTTAGTGATGTTTTTAGAGTTTGCCCTTTTAAAAAAGTGGCATGTAAAGATGAGGTCCTTGATGAAAGATATCAGAGAGGTTTTCTGAAACAAATTTGTCAGACATCTATGTCGTCAATGATTTATTCATTTATTTACTCACCTAAAGAACAAATAATTATTGAACACCACCTCTCTTTAGACCCACTATAAAATGTCCTAGTTTTCAAATTTCCTATTCTAGAGTGGAGAGTCAAAATATGACATGGATTTAAATGTATTTAGAGCAGA
>NW_017732198.1:479969-482767 GCF_001890085.2 Hipposideros armiger
AAAGGAGTCATCATACAAGATTCTCATTTTTCTGGTTTGAGTAGCTGAGTGATTGGTGGACTCATTCATTTTGATAGCAAACACAAGAGAGGGAAATAGGAAATAACTTTTCTAGACCTACAGAATTTTAAGCGTAAGAAAGTGTTCTAATATTCAGACAATGAAATAAGTAGATAGAGGATTTGGAAGAGTGCCTGCATCAGGAGTGAACAGCATTTAGACACATACATCAGAATCACGGTAGAGTGACAGCTTGAAGGGAACGTGTATGAACTGAGGAGAAAAACAGGAGCGAGGGGGAAATAGCATTTAGAAAAGAGGAAACAGGACTAAAAGACTGAGACAGCATGGTGAGAGCGGTAGGAAACAAGTCAGAGTAGACACTGGTGTCAGGGGAGCTAAATGGACCTTCAGGAGAAAAAAAACACACACACAAAAAAAAAAACGGTGTGAAAAAAGGCAAGGAAAGATTACAAAAAGAGTGGTCCTGTGGTTCAACACTACACTGGAAATGAAAGCTAGTGAAAAAAAGACAAGAATGGAAAATAAAAGGCATACAGGCTGGAAAAGAAGAAATAAAACACTGTCTTTGATGACTATTTGATTAGCTACATGAAAATCCCAGAGAATCTTCAAAAAAAAGATAAACTTATGAGTTTAGCACAGTAGCAGGGTACAAGATCAATATTTTAAAAATCAATCATTTTATATACAAGTAATGGACAATTGGAAGTTAAAATTATAAAAAGCACCGTTTACAATAACACTAAAAACACCAAAGATTTAGGTATGCATCTCATGAAGCTATGTGCAATATGTACTGAAAACCACAAAACGCTGGTTAACAACACAGACTAAAGACATGGAAATATATGAATTGGTTGCAATATGTAATGTTGTTAAGATGCCAATTCTTCTCAAATTGATCTAGTAAATGCAATTTTCATCAAAATACTAATAGGGCTATTTTTAGAGACAAGTGGATGCTAAATTCTTTATAGAAATACCAAGGAACTAAAATAGTCAAAATATTTTTGAAAAATAACAACAAAGTCAGAGGACTGATTATCTGACTTCAGGACAAATACAAAGCCATAGTGATTAGGACAGTGTAGTATTGGGAAAAGGCATATACATCAATGGAATAGGAAAGTCCAGCAATGGACCCACATAAATATAATTGATTTATTTTTTCCAAAGGCAGAAAAGTTAAGGTAGTCTTTCAACAGCAGTGCTAAAAAAAATTTAACATTAATATGCAAAAAATAAACCTTGATCAATACTACACAGAAGAAAGGGAAAAAGAAAACAAGAAGGCAGCCCTCAAAATTGATCATATATCTACCGTATTTGCCNTTTTGATGTTTAAGCTCAACGCAAAATATACATTTAGATATTGTTTTGCCTATTGTTTCCAAATATACACATCTATAAAAATTACAAGAATGCAACTGTTAGGTGAATTGCAAATCACAGGCAATCTATGCATTATATTCATAAGCCATGAAAGACAACTGATTTAATATTTCAAAATTCAAGACACATATAACAAGACCTTTTTTATATATTTGATGTAAAAACAAGTAACTTTATTCTTTATGTTTTTGTTAAGATATAGAAGAAGCTTATGGAAATAGATATTTTTACATACAGAATTATACAAATCATAATTATCATGCATTCTTATTATTTTTAAGGTTGTTAAATATTGAGATTGTTAAGTGTACCATATACGAACTACTTTAATCATAAAGAAAGCTGTTTAGACAGATGACATGTCCTATTAGAATTAATATATATAGTCTAGGCAGAATGTCTTTAACTTAAAAGAAATTCACTCATGAATTTTTTCAAAATTTATCATTAGAAAATATTCATGTAATTTTTGGTGATACTATATCCCCATGGTTACAGTGAAAATGATGTAAATAGTATGAAATTTTTTGTAATTATAATAGGCAGGCCTTTTTGCTGGTTTGGTTTACAAAAATTAATTCAAATTTAGGAAACGAAAGGCTTTTAACCATATTAGGCCATGATATGCATAAGCATTTTGAAAAGAGCCTCATATTTTATAAAATTTTCTCCCATATTTATTATCATTGAGTTTTACGACAACCAGATGATGAAGCTCTCATATTCTGCCTATAGATAAAAAACTTGAAACTCAGGGATCCTTGACTTTCCCAAAGATGCACAAATAACTAGAACAGATAGAAATAAAGTTGCCTTATTAATACTGTTTAGATAGCAACAATACCAGGTCACATAAATCTACAAAATTAATCATAAAAAAAATCTTGATTGTTTGATTGAGAAACTGTTGTCTTTGTGGATAAGATGGAGAAGTTAAGGATGAATACAATTTTGGAATAAGTAGCATGCTTCAGAGTTTATCTCAACTTATAGTGAAGGCTCTACTGTATTATTTCTCTAGAATGTATCCACACCTTAACTAGAATAGCTTAGAGAGAATGGATAGTATAAAAAATAGGAGTTGAATAATGGAAAATGCATAATGAGAAGAGAGGCTAGAAAGAAAAAGTAAGTCAAGATCATATCCCAGAGTCTTACTGGAGGTGAGGAGTTTAGATTTCACTAAGGGTATTGAGGATAAACTGAATTGTGGATAAAGTGCTCGACCAAGAGTGCTAGCATGATCAGATATTCACCTCGGCGAGCTACAGTCTGAAGAACGCATTGGAGAGGCTATGAGGAAGAGGGGGCAAAGGCCAGCCAAGAGACCAGGGCAGTGGCTATTATATTCCAGACAGAGATGATGAAATCCATAATGGAGG
>NW_017732198.1:484710-583569 GCF_001890085.2 Hipposideros armiger
AAAAAAAAACATCTAGACTTCACCAAAACTAGAAACTTCTATTCTCAAAACACTGTGAAGGAGAAAATATTAGCAAGCATTATACCTGATAAGGGACATTTATCATGACTACACATATATGAAGAACTCTCAAAACTCTACTAAGAAAACAAACAGCCCAGCTTTTAAAATGGATCAAGTATTGAAACAAATGATTTACTAAGAAGACATTCAGAGGACACATAAGTCCACAAAAATATGTTATTTTTTAGTGAAATGCAAATTAAAACTACAATGTGATACCTCTGCACACCTATTAGCCTGACTGAGAGGAAAAAAGAAGAAAAATTGAAAACACAAAATAATAGGTATGATGTGAAACTGGACCTCTCCCAACATGCAGGTGGTAGGACAAAAAGGGCAGCCCTGGTAGAAACAGGTTAACAGGTTTTTGTAAAGTTAAACACATACTTAGCATATGACACAGCTACACTACCTGTAGGCATTTACACAAAATACGTGAAAATGTATGCTCACATAAACATCTATAAGCCTGAAAGTTTATACAGGACTAATTGGTAATTGCCCAAATCTGGAAACAGCCCAAATACCATTAAATTGGTGAAGAGTTAAATAAACTCTTATATCCATACAGTAGAACACTACTCAACAATAAAAGAAATGAACGACATACTTGCACATGCCACACTGTGACGGTGAAGAGCATATCCAATGCATTATGTGAAGTGAAAAAAGCTAGGCTGGAAAGGATGCTTATTGTATGGCTCCATTTCTATGACATTCTAGAAAAGGCAAAATTATAGAGACAGAAACAGATCCGTGCCTGTCAGGGGCTGAGTATACGGAGAGGTTGGTTATGAGGAGCAAGGAGAAAATTGGGGGGACAATAGAACTATTCTGTATATTGACTTTAATAATGGTTATACCATTTTATGCATTTGTCAAATTCAGAGTGGTAAAGGATAAATGTTGCTGTATGTAAATTACACCTTAATAAAAGGGGAAAAAAGGAATAAAAAGAATGGTCCAACAATTTGTAACACTTCTGAGGCAACATGTAAGAAAAGAACAAAACCTGTCTATTGGATTTAAGAACATGTAAGAAAAGAACAAAACCCGTCTATTGGATTTAAGAACAAGAGCATCCTGTTGAGAAAAAAACGAAATACCGTACAAAGCATCAAGTCAGACGGCAGTTGCTGAGGAAGGACCAGCCTCATCTGATAAAGGACCAGCCAGTGTAGCTGACATTTCCCTCAGGAAACTTGGGTAAACACAGGAAGAGCGAAAAGGCGTTATTTAGTGTGTGAATATAAAAGTGGGTGAAAATTGTTTTTTTTAAAAAATGAAAGGCACTTGAACATTTTCCTGTATCTGGAGAAAGGACATAGAAGAGGAGGTTGAAAATGCCAGAAAGAGAGGAAACATTAACAGTGTGAAGTCCCCGAGGAGGCACAAGTGGGGGAGGTGAAGCTCAGAAGTGGAATAAGTACAATGAGGAAGGGCTCCATTTCTGTCTTGGAAAAAGAGAGAGATGTGTGTCTTTGTGAATATGTAAAATTGGGACATGGGATAGCAGAATGCTGAGGGAGCATCTAACTTATGCCTGCTATTTCTCTCTGTCAATGAACATGGAATCTGAAAAATAGCTCTACCGCGTTGCAAACTCCCCTGGAAGCCGGAGGAAATAAACCTGATCTCATGAAAACGGTGTTGGTGCTGTTCTTCCTAAGAGCACTGACCAACATAGATGGAGTCGAGCACAGGATGAACAGGTGGCCTTATCCAAATTCCCATGTTATATTTTGTTTTGTTTTGTTTTCCTGAACAGTGAACTAGAAAACCAAATGAGTCACAGGATTGCGGCTGTTTCCAAAACGTAGGTATTTTAGATTAAGTTACTTAGGAAAGCAAGTAAAAATATGGAGAAGAAAAGGGGTCAAGGCCCCGGTGACCTTAATGAAGTTGAACCATTGTGATGGATGTAACACGGCAATTAAACAACAACTGAAACTTGATATGGCGGCTATCACCGGAGAGCACGCTTTCAGAGCCTGTGGATTTTCAGAAATGGAATGAGTCAAGATAAAATTCATGTGACACTGAGAGGGGAAACTGCAGTTAAAAAGAGATCGTATCATGAATATCGTATGATATTCAATGCTAAGATACTCTGTAGATTGTCCATAGTCATATTTAAAATAGAAATCATCGCAGTAATTAAAAAAAAAACATCACACAACTGTGGAACAGGTGCCCAAATATTCAGTGAACGAGGAAGCAGGCTGTAAAATTCATAGATGAGAAATTGTGTAGAAAAGTAGATTCCTGGGTGTAATGTCTCTGAAAAAAGTAGGCGTTCATGTGAGGATAAGGAAGGTCTTCAGAGGCTTTGGTGAGCAAGAAGGATGCTGAGGCTACTGTCTCCTCAGCTATGTGGCTCATGGGGCAAGACAGGTTTCTCTTAAGTCCTTGATGGGGCAAGTACCCTAAGTTAGGATCCAGTTAAGCTAAGATGCATACATTCTCTATCTACACAGAACTCATTCCTCATGATGAAAGTGTTCCCAATACAGGAGGAAGGATGCTAGCTTACTGTGCTGTGTGTGTGTGTGTGTGTGTGTGTGTGTGTGTGTGTGTGTGTGGGTGGGTGGAGGGGGGGAGGGGGTGCTATTTTTGAAGAGGCTAGAGATAGTGGAAAGCTGAATTAGAAATCTGAAGATGAAACTGTTAAACAAGACTGATGGCCAGAAGAGCTATTATTGGCTAGCAACCAAGAACAATAAGTACAGAGGCGTTTATGTTATTGTTATTTTTTCTTTAATCACTGCATTCACCTGTCCTGGGATCTCACAGAAAAGTAAAACGACTAGACTATATGGTACAACATTTAGCAATGGCAAATATACACCGTATCTGCTGCTTGTTCCCACTGATAAGCCCACGGCAGGCATGAGTAATTGATTACGGCACTCTTTCCTGCTAATACCTGCTAAGGGCCTTCTCAATATACCTATCCAGGTAGTTATTTCCAAATCGGCCAAAAACAGTACAGTAATTAAATCTATTTGTAAACTCCTTGTCATATTTTTCTATATATTTTTTTTCCTATTTGAATTGTATCATGGGAGACCTACACATGCATATTACAGAAAAAAGAGAGTAGCAGCATTTCCCTATTCCATTAAATATTTTTCTTGTCAAAAAAGGTATCTATTCCCCATTTTAATCTACTTCTCTCAAAAATATGGGCCTTATCACAGATTTGAAAAACGTTTCTGAAAGCCCCTCTTGACTTTAAAGGGGAAGTCTACAAAGAACTTTTATAAAAGTGAGCCCATCCATGTTGTAATGCCGGATAGTCCAGTTGACAAATGACATTGCCAAGTTTTAGCTCATAGTGGCTGTATAATTTGGGCCAAGCTACTATCCATTCTTTGTTTTGTTTCCACTTTTGTTATTGAAAATAATGCGCTGGAGGAGGGTGACAATGGCACCCACCTCGTAGGAATGGTGTGATCATTAAATGAAAGAATAATACTTAGTACAGTTACTGGCTCAGTAATAGTGATAGAGAATTCTGTTAGGAAGAAGATGGAAACTGTCTTCATTCAGGGACAAAGAGGCTTATGTTTAGCCTAGAAAAGAGATGACTTAGAGGAACAATGATCTGGAACGATCATTTATATGGAATGATGGGCTGAATAAAGTTACTAGAGCTGTATGTGGGCTCTCCTTATGTAAAAATATCAAATAATTAGAGTTGTCTAAAATTGAACGATGTGCCTCAGAATTGGTGAGTTGCTTCCTGATGAACCATGAAAAATTTAAAGGTTATATTGAATGGTAATTATAGTTGCTTTTTTAAAATTGAGCACAGTAATTAAAACCATTCTATAAAGAGTTGAGAAAAAGGAGTGGATGGACAATAAATTTTAAGATAAATATATGATATAGATTTAATATAACTTTGAATCATTATGAAAATCTTATATGATTGACATTTCTCTAATTGGCATTGAGTCTCAAAAATTGTATTTGCCTAAAGGTGACAGGAAACTGGGACCCAGACGCAGATCTCTGCCAAAGTTTATGCTTAATAGTGCTATTGCACACATATGCATATGCACATGAACACACACACACACACACACACACACACACACACACACACCACGAGCATTTATTTTGTTAGATATAACAATGGATTATCAGTTTATAAACACTAACTATAAAAATTATCTTCATATGTGATAATTATAGCCTATTACATATATACAGAGGGTGCCAAAAAATGTATACACATTTTAAGAAAGGAAAACTGCAAGTTGTTTCAAAGTTTTCCTTGTCTCTAGCACCTCAATAACAATTTCACTGTTCAAGTGTAATTCTTCTTCTTCTTTATTCCCGTCATCTAATTAGGAAAGATCTTAAAGTTTGGCCGTCAGTGTTTATATAAGAAAGCTCCCACTTGAAGTCTTTGCAAAAGGGTTGACTGTCCCCACCTAACAAATATTTTTTTCTATCATATATATATAATTTCTAATGTATAAAGAGGGTGCCAAAAATGTTTACACATTTTAAGAAAGAAAAAAACTGTATTAAAATTGCAATACTCAATATATACCGATAACAAAAATGAATATGTCACGTTTGACTTCTGCAATTACAAAAGGTGCTCAAAGTGTGAGTTATCATCAGCGTCCAGACACTTCTGATTATGGCAACTACTGCTTAAGCAATGTTGACCAAAGTGTCCACTTGTATACATTTTTCTGGCACCTCTGATGTGTATGTGTGTGTGTGTGTGTGTGTGTGTGTGTGTGTGTGTGTGGTAACGAAGAAGAAAATAGAATCTATTCAGCCTCTTAAAAGCACCCTCCTGTTAAAGCTTAACATAATAAACTGTAAGTAGTATTTGTAAAACAGGAAAGAGCACAATGTTATTCAACCATCTAACCACTGACTTTATAAATGGCATAGAATTTTCTTGGGCTGATGACTGAAAAAATAACAACATTTTTAAGGAAAGAGTTTGGCTTACTTATATTTCCAGGAATAGTGGAAGCATTGATAACTGAATCCAATTTATTGGGAAAATATAACTGAAGACATCCACATCTTGAAAAGGTAACTGGAAAAATTATTTTCAAGATAAAACAATTTTCTTTAACTCTAAGCACATTAATACTTTTTATATGAAGAAAATACATAAAAGCGTAAATTCAATTTTACTTTCTATCACCTCTTTTACTCTTTCCCTGCCAAAACAAACATTCTTTTCAGTCTCTTTCAAATGGATTTGTAGAATGAAAAAGGATGAGATATAGCTTGTATAAAGAAAACTATTAAAATAGGCTTGTGACTGACAACTAGGGTTAGGAGAATAACTTCTGTATAGTATTTTATTGTCAACTAGAAGCCAAAAAATAGGTGCTAACTTATTCTTGACAATCTATATCTTAAGCCAAATTAAAATATGATACTTATAAAACATAATAATTTCAGTATTTCTACAGATCTCTAATTAATTTTAGGTAATAAATGAGATTGGACTGCAAAGTATGAAAAGAGCAAAGCCATTTCTATATCTACAGGGTGACATTTTCCAGAAAACATAAATGACATTACCTTAGAAACAAGACTTGATAATTAGGCATTTAGAAACTCAAAACGTAATTTTGGTCAGCTTAGCCTAACACTGTTGAGTTTGTTTGTCTTTATCTTTATAATATGTAAATCGGATGACCTATTATCTCTCTACAAATAGAGATAAAAGGTGTACATACTAAGATCAACATATATACACATTCACATACACGTATCTTCACTGCATACATTATCTACCTTAATATGCCTACATGTATAAATGTGTGCATATGTATATGTGTACATATGTATATGTGTGTGCATATGTGTGTGAGTGAATGTATAATTGAACAGCCAATTTGAGATCTGTTAAAAACCTTGAGAGAGAAACTAAAGGCATTGTAAGCTATAGCTCTTAGCTTGAGAATTTAATTTGATGATGGTCTTACTCTAAGCAAGGTTTTTACTATTGTTAATAAAAAGTCTGGATTCATTGAAGAATGAACAATAATTTTATCATGTGTAGTTCTAACCTCAACATACTTTTTTATCATTTCATGCAGGTGTGATTCTGTACAGCGTAAACTAAGCTTTTGTCAAATGTATTCAAAAAGGTTAATTTTATTGAGAAAACTTCAAACAAATTGCTTTAATATGAATTGCCTACTCATCCTCATACTGAACATATTAAATCTTATTATCAGTTCAATATGATTATATGCAAATAGAAATTTCCCCTAAAAATATATTAAACTAAATGGTTATGAAAGCAGAGAAAAAAATGTTACTTTTTTGTTCGTTTGCTTAATGCTATTCAAGTTCTGTTTCTGAGGTATAGTGGAGGTAATTTTTTATAGTCAACTATGCCTTCTCAATTTCTTTTCTTCCTAAACTTTCTCTACCATTCAAGAAATAGCAAAGATTGTCTTACTCTGCTTTCCTAAGGGTGTGACTAATAAAGAGAAAGAGGACACATTTTTGGCTATTTGAGCCCTTAAATAGATTGTGTTAATGTATTACAGAGATAATATTCATGAAAGCCAAGGTTTGCATTTCTAAGAACTTGTCACTTGAGAGAGAAAGGTTCTGTTTTGTTTTATCTATTCCAAAAGTTTATCTTTACACATAAAGAGCAATGCTTGCATGCTTAAACTAAACTACTTATATCAGGGGTTAGCAAACTTTTCTAAAAAGGATCAAATAGTAAATATTTTCAGCTTCATAGGTTATATGATCTCTGTCTCAACTACTGAACCCTGCCATTGTAGCTTGAAAGTAGCCATAGAAAATATGTAAATGAACAAGTATGGCTGTGTTCCAATGCAACTTTATTTATGGGCACTTAAATCTATGTACTTGTCCTATGTCATAAAATATTACCTTAAAAATGTCATTATCTGACCGTATAAATACATAAAAACCACTCTCAACTTGAGGACAGTAAACAAAACAGACAGTGGCTGGATTTGGCCCATGGTCAGTTTACCAACTCTTGGTTTATACTGTAACTCATGAAAAAGAGAGAATGAAATAAACACTGCATCTTCCCCAAACTAAGTTAAGAAGTCTGGAGTCTAGGTCGTCTACCTACACTCGACCGCTCTATTAAGTTTCAAGGTACAAAAGGGTTGGCCTCAATGGTCAAGTTATAGTAGAAACCTTGAATGAACTTGAGTAGATTGCCTGATCAGAAGGAATTACATTTTAGGCTGCCTAGGATATAGATTGGAAAATTCCAATCCTTAGGAAAAAAGCCTATTATCTTAACTATTGGAAAACCTACTTATACCTCACTAAAAGTGCACAGATGTGGTTCAGAGCAAGAATGGCAGACCTTAGAAGGATAAGGCAAGGACAAGACAAACAAAACCCTCGGACCCTATGTGTGGAGTTCATCAGTGCATGCCTGCAAGTGATGGTGGTGCTAAAAGAAGCAAGCTACACTCCCATGGAGTTTGGGAAGCAGAGCAAAAGACTCAGCAGTTAACCCCACCCCATCTCTACCTTGATGTCAGAGAGACGTAGCCCGCCTCTAGCAGGAATCACAAGGAGTTCTGAAAATACTGAGTAGTAACCAAAAAAAGGATGACAAAAACTAGTTAAGTGACCAATTACCTAAGATGGATAAAGTTATCTATAATAAGTGAAAATACGAACTTGTGAAAAATGAGTTCCATTATAAGAAAATGACTACATTTCCTCTTTGCATATAAAAACCTAATGGGGGCCAGCATGGGGAAAAGAACTTTTGAGCTTATGTTAATAAAGAATCACACTGTAATATTTAATGTCAAAACTGGATAATCTTGATTATTCTCATCACCATGTATATTGACTTAAATGGTTAAGGCATTAACTTCTCACAAAACTTTCCTGAAGAATATGTCAAAATCACAATGGCATGCGAAGAGATTTGCTCTCTAAAAATGTTGGCTCGATTAGTTAAAAGGAATATGATCAGAAACAACTGTTTCAAATGGAAGGTAACCTTGCTAGATTGAATTATTGACCTTCATCCCCCAAAATATCCACACCCTCATCTATGGAAACTGTAAATGTTATCTTATATGACCCCAAAAAAGGGGCTTTACAAACCGGATTCATTAAGGATCTTGAGATTAGGGGAGTATCCTAAATTATCCAGGTGGGCCCTAAGGGCCATCATAAGTGTGTTTATATGAGACATACAGATTCTACAACAGAAAAGAAGGCAACGTGCGCAAAGGAACAGCGATGGAGCGATGCGGACACGTGCCCAAGACTATCAGCAGCGGCCGGAAGCAAAGAGGAAAGAAACAGGTTCTCCCTGCGGGCTTCTGGAGGGAGCTCTCCCAGCAGCCTGATTCCAGTGTAGTGAAACTGATTCCTCATATCTGGACTGGGGATTGTGAGAGAATAATTATTTGCTGTTTTAAAGTCACTAAGTTGGCTTTACTTTGGGATAACTTGTTACACAAGATACAGGAAACTAATGCAATGTCCGAGCACTAAAAACCCACAATCTCATTTGAGGAAATGGTAATCTGTTAACTTTTACATCTTTACTTTGTTTTCTATCATTAAACATTAAAGAAGAAGGGAGGTATGAGTATATAGGTGCTTTATTACCCAGGGTTGGAATCTATATTAGAAAGTTGGGCCTCTTTTGTTGTAACATTTTTCACTGGTAAATTATACTCTTATGGAGTGACTGATTATAAATTTTGATAGCTAGTTAATTAGAAATGTGTTTTATTTCTAATCTCAATTTTGCTTTCCTATAATCACCACTGACTGGTCCTAGCTGTGTCTCTCAAGCAGTCCCAATGGCTCTAACCTTTCTATTACATCACAAAACTTAAATTTATTTAAAATAAAATCATCAATTCTCAGCCCCTTCCCTGCTGCACCCCAGAGTACCCTACCCTATCCTAGAAATACTCTCTGTGCAAAATTTATCTAGTTCCCTTAATTATCTTTCATGTAACAGTGATTTCTATAAATAGCATTCTCCAAATTCCAGTAAAATGGTAGAAAACTATCAACCCAATGATTATAATTTCATTTCTTGTAAGATTACCCACCACCTATTTGGCACTGTACTAACAGCATTATCCCCAATGCTGCTATGCTATCCCCATTTTATAAAGGAAGAAAGGACGTTTAGGAGAATTGAAGTCATTTGTCTGATATATCTAACAAACAGCAGTTGAAATCAAGATTTGAATTCATATTTTAAAACAATGAAACATATGTTCTTAACTCCTATGCTGTGTGGCAACTGACATTTTCTTATTCTGAAAAGCTTCTCTCAAATGCTGCCTTCAGAACTATTCCTAGCACTGAACTTGAGATTATAATAGAGTGATGCAAGTTCAACTAGCTCATGGTTAATAAAAACTTCCATTTTTTAAACAGAAATGCTTGCTAAATCAGGGCCTCCATTTATGTTTGTGGAAACGCTGTTCTAAAACTATAATATAACTTTGGGTTCTATTAATTATTTAAGTATCTATGTTCACAGAATGAACTGATTACAACCCTTAATTCACAACATCTCATTATTAGTTAGTTTTTAATAATGTAGGAGATAACTGTGAATACTATAACACAAAATCATGCATTTGCCATTTCCTTGTTTTTTTCAATATAGCTTTATTGCATTTATAAGTATTCTTTAAACTTTAAGTCTTCATGTTTCTATTGTATTTTTAATTTTTTTTAACTTACATAAAGGACATCATTCGATATCTAGTTGTTTGGGATCTTTTCATTTAATACGATTTTGCTAAGACTCACCTATCACTGATATAGCTTATTTAATTTCCCTGCTGGAAATAATCCATTGTGTAAATATTATGAGTTTGATTTTTCTTTTACATTTAATACCCTTGATAAATAGTGAGCTGTTTTTTTATGTATGAAGTAAGGATTCAATTTCATCTTTTTCTTTGTGTACAATCATTTTCCACCTCCAATGAATGGTCTCCCATTTTTTTTTCCCTGATGGGAAAATGACTTTTGTGAGGCATCAAGGTTCTCATTTTGCAGGAATTTCTTTTAGGCTCCTTAGTCTATAACATCCGTCTGAGGGTTCAACCCTATGTCAATAATGCACTCTCTTAAGTCTTTATATCTTCATAATAAGTCATTATATCATTTAGGAAAATTCCTTTTATAAAATGTAATTTTATAGAATTTACTAGTTTTCATGAATATCCTCTTTTCCTCTCCTTCTGTGCAAACATATTTGACATCAGGCACTCTACCATTTAGGCACACCAAGGTGGTGAATTCTAGCTAATGACAGTTTATTTGAAGTCACGTATGTCACTTCCAGACAATGACAACAGAATGCCGATTCTCTAGTCTACCTTTTCCCTTCTCACCATGTTTAATTAACTGTGTATTTCAAACAGACAATATGAGGGAGGCCTGAAGAGCCTGGGTCACATTTCTCTTTGGGACATGATGGCGAATGAAAAATACATTTGTGTAGATAAGGTATTTGTTTTGGAGTTGCTTGTCATTGCATTGTAATGAAGTTATATTATGAATACACATCCTTAGTCATTTAACAATGTATGAAGAAAAAAAGTCTTTTTTTTTTTTTTTTGTAAATATCCCTACACCCTGGCACTAACATTCTAGGATATAAGGCTTCTTTCTACCAGTGTTGTTTATTTATATACTGGCAGTTTAGGATCATCTTCCCTACCTAGTAGCTTAATGTTGAGAGAATTTTTGAGAAATAAGATTATAAGAGAGCATGAGACAGCAGATGGGGAAACCAAGAATCTGACTCTTTCCACATTAAGTACAAATATATCTCTTGCCTGGCAAGAATTTTACCTGCTAAAAATATGAAGTTGAATGTTCTAAGGAATACAGGCTTTATTCTTAAGCAATAATCCCAAAAAGTAGGATAAAAGGATAAGAAGAACATTTTCAGTAGTGGAAGATCAAAATGTGTCAAAAAAGAAAACACTACAGAATAGCATTATGTAAGTGTTGCCCTGCACAGCAATTCAGATGCTTTGGTTTTGTTTTGTTTTTGTTTTGTTTTTGCATACTAAGTCACATAAAGTTCCGGGTGAGATTTAAGTAGGAAGTGCAAGGTATAGTTTGTGAGCTAAATGTCTGGAAAAAGTAGAGTAGGAGTCATACTTTGAGATGTGCCATGCAATAAAAAAAAATTCATATGATTGACATGGTTTAAATGGGTATCTTAGTAACTAAATTGGTACAATAGAAGTATTTACTATGTATTGTATTTTGTTTTTTTGATTGAATACTTAAGACTTATGTAGATATGAGACTGTGATTATTGACAAAATTCACTTCCGTGATAAAACTATGCTAATTTCACAATGAAGAAGCATATTTGTTTTCAACTGTTTTCACAGTTGAAATTTTTCTGCACTTCAGGATTTGTACTATAAAAATCCCATCGCCATAATACTTGCCTGTAGCTAGATACTTAAGTTATCACACTAAAGATTGATTTAAATTGAGTGTAATTATCTGCCTAGAATCTTTAAAAAAAAACTTTTTCTTTAAGCATTAATTTTCAAAATCATAATTATCCACAATAAATTTAGTTGGTGGTCTTGAATTAGTGTCTATTAAAGTAAAATCTATATGCTGGTTAATTTAATCTGATTAAAAGAGAATCGCATGCATAGTCAGTAAAACAATGAGCACTGTTTTGAATTTGAAGTAGGGTTTCTCAACTTCTACAGCTGGAAGATATGCTTGAATCAACGACATTTAAATGTTGCTAAAGTTCTTATATGTACCCATTAGCTTGGCACTTTAAAAAAAATGTAAACGATACTCCGCTTTTCACCTATCAGATTGAAAAAGTGAAGTTTGAAGAAAGATACTATTAGCAAGGATGTAAAAAATCAGGAACTTTCATACATATTGTGGGAAGCATTAATTGGGGAAATTTTTTGAGGGAGATTTAATCACATATTTACAAAAATTAAATTATGAAATTATTGACCAGTAATTTCATTTCCAGGAATTAATCCAATGGATTTTTCTCCTTTAAATGTTCAGAAGTATGTACAAGATGATTCATTTTTTTGAAGTATTAATAAGAAGTACACTTACAGGCACTATGAAATTGCAGCAAATCCATATAAGAGTATAATCTAATTCTTCATTTATTCAAAAGAAAGCAAGAGACACATGTGTTGATATATAAAATCTCCACAAAAATAAATTAAAATAAATAGTGTGTGTATTATGTTTTGATCTGTATTTTTTAAAGTGGTGATGTGTATGTATTTGCATATGTATTAATATGTATTTGTATATGTAGACAAATTTTGAAATATACAAATATAATTTTTAACAATGGTTATCATTGGTGATGTAGATTTGGAATCTGAGCAAGGAGGACATATTTATTATACTGTCAATTTTTTTTTACCATATAAACCTATTACTTTTCATTAAAAAAAATCATTATGCAAATAAAAGAAGGGAGAGCACATTTAGTGGTTTGAGCACGCAGCACAGAAATATAATAATGAATATAAAGACCATCCTGTGTGTCCTGCTGGGTGCTACAGAGATCCTCTGGCCCCTGTCATACCCATTCCATCTAGTTTCCAATGACTTAGCAGTGACCTCAATTCTAGAATGAATATCTGTGCAAAGAAAGTCTGCTAAAAAAAAAAAATGTTCTGGCTCTCTGTAGAAAGCTATTTTTATGTATATCATTTCTCAAGTTATTCTAGGCATGCATGAACTTCTATTCTTCAGCAATTAGATACACAGGTTTGCCCTATAGCGAGTCACATTTTCCCAACTCTTTCCAGGTATCTGATCATCTACCATTGATCGATATCCCCATGGTTTATTTCTTTTTTATTTTTACACAAGAATATGAACGGTTTTTTTGCCAAACAATATTACTGCCAGGAACTGACGCTGTGAGACTGGAAGCCTGCCTCGCGCTGTAAAAATCAGACCGTATCATTAAACAGGGCTCTCAGGTATTTGCCAACCTGGGTAATGATGTCTCTCTGGGATACCTGCCCTTTTGGCAGCCTCCCATCCAGGCACGAGTCAGCAATCACAATTAGTGTGAAGTGGAACGCAAGTGCCAAGTCTGCAGAATGCAGAGGAATCTGAAATGCAACTCAGTGAGCAGTCACAGTCCTCAAGGCAAAATCTGCTCTCCATTCTTAAATGGGAATAAATCAATGACGGATTGATGGGCAAACCACCTTCTCTGTGTAGGTATAGCCTGATCACCCTGTCAGTCTTTCAACCGCTTCACAGGGTCCCCAGTATGATTCTTCCCTCCCAAATATTTTCATACCCCTTTCCCAGGCACGCGTGGCAGAGAGAAGTGACATATAGTTCAGGGCTCCTGTTGAGGACAGCCAGAATGGGTTTTAGCCTTTACTGAAGAGGTCGGGGAAAGATTGAATAAAGAGAGAGCAGAAAATAAAATGGTTAGAACTGCTTGAGGAAATTCATACAATGAATTTATCAGGTGAGAGATATCTTTCAGGTCCTGAAGGACCATTGGGAAGTAGAGTGGTCAAATCTCAAATCAATATCTTTCTTCCTTTAATTATGCGTTCATGCTGGCCAGTCACCTTGAGGTGACATCTCTGATGAGGACTGAATCTCAGACTCCTAAGAATTGGTGTGTGCTGCATATTTTTGGCCATCTCGTGTAGCTGCATTACCATAGCAGCTAGCAGATTGCGTTAGATGTGACAGATGAGGGTTGGGTGGGCACGTTTAGTCTTATTTGTTGATATATTATCAGTAGTCTCACTTATCTTATCTGAAGTGGTGCCTCAGACACATTTGGAGCTGGGAAAAGGTATTGTTTTTCTGATTTACATATAGGAATTAGTTGACCCACATTACTATGTTGAAATAACCTTGAAAGAGCTGGTGTACTTCAAAAACAGACATAGGATTATAATGTGTCAAACTAGCCTTCTAATTTCTTTTAGTGACTTAATGTAGATGGTGTGGAATCAACCAGAAGCCTCAACTGAATTGCCAATTAATAGTAACTTTACATTTAGGCTTTCTCTTCCTCCCTTCTAAATAAAACACATATTGACAGAATGCTGCTGCTCTAAGTCATACATGCTTTTAAGTTCTGTTAAATTGATCCCCGGTTGAATGTAAATATCTTTTGTTTCTTAAAACCTAAGTGCCATTACGAAACTCCCTAACTGTACAGACACCAAAATCATCAATGAAAAAAATCTTGTCAAAATGGGCTTACAGGTGGACATTCTACTTACTCTCTCATGCATTTAATTGAATTTCGTGCAATTTCATGGGCATTATAATAGACTTCTTTTACACCATCAGGAAACAAGTTTTAACACATGTGCTGTGCATTAAACATCACATACATATTCAGCAAGGGGAAGAAAACAGTTCTGAAGAAGTATAGTAATTTTACAGTCTCTGGTTTCTAATAAATTTTTACAGCAATTCTAAACTGCATTCGTGAGTCCTGGTTTATTGTCAGGCTTCTGCACAACATCCCTCAATGACATGTCGAATCTTTACCACAGCAGTGCAACTCCAAAAGCTGTCCTCATTGGCAAGAATCTTGTCAGATTAAATCACTAGCTCTTGTCAAGTAAACATATACGATGTGATCATATTCTCCCGATGGTGACAGGAGTGGTACCTTTACTGTGGTTGGATTGTACATTCCCTGGATATCTCAATCACCACAGATTTAGAGAATTAAAAAAAAAAAGTATTGACCCTTCAAAATGACAGTTCTCCCCTAAGTAAAAGGTCTAATCACTTAACAGCACGCCTTTTATTGTTGTGTTCTGATTGTATATCATTTATCAACACATTTACTAGATAACTTAGGATATAATACATGCTTTATTTTCTGCCTCTCTATATTTTCTTGTCATTTTCCAAATTAAATGTCATGAATGTGTATCTGTAAAGAAATTATTTTCTATTTCAGGTATTCAGAATATTATATGTACAGCAGAGCTTCTGGATTCTCTTTGGTACTTTTGTTTTTTGTTTAAAGCAAACAAAAAACAATAGTCAGTGGGCTTCAATGACAATCTATAGACAAGAATGGTGATCATAGTGCCAAACTTTTATTTTTTTTTTTTAGCTGAGCCATCCTGCTACCTGTTGGCAGCTCAGCGGCTGCTCAGCTCAGGCTGGACTCGAACCGCTGTTGTTCAGAGCTCAAACTCTTGAGCGAGCTCTTAACCCATAGTGCCACACTTTTAAACCCCCAAATAAAATCAATTTTATTCTCTGTATATGGTATGTCACTGCCCATTTTAGTAAATATTACACATGTCACAAGGCAAGGTATTATTCTATGCTTTTTTACTTATACTCAGGATATTACATATACTATGAAACAAATAAATTGGTCATTTAGTACAGTTTTCAAAAAGGGTGTGGCCCTGTGAAGAACCCAAGATTCCACCTAGGAGATTTTACACGCATCATCATATGTTACAAAAGTACTTAGATTTCAGCAGTTGAAGCTGTTTTTGTGGGATAGTAGCAATCATTAGCCTCTATTTATAAGATATGTAGGATTACACTTTCAATGGTAACTTGAATAGGCAGGGAAACATTGCTCTCTAAAGATAATGTAAGGTCATGTGAGAAGACACATTTTCTCTATGAAAATTGCTTTCTGACCCAAAGGTTTTGTTAATGCATTCTGATCAAATCATGATACATTAATAACATGACCTGTCAATTAAATTTCAACATTAGACTTACTATTAGTGAATTGATATTTTCTTCAGAATTAATCTAGGAGTATTTTGTGTCATAATTTCCCATATCATCAAATAACAAGGGTTTTCATTTTAAGCATGCATTTTAAATATGTTTCTATTTAAACTTCTACAAAAGATTTATATGCATCACAAAGGAATCCAAAATATTAAAATCACTTGCTGAATTTTGGTTTTATCAAGAAATTTAGAGAATTAGGGGTATAGAGTTATTCTATCCCACAGTATTGTTAGTCCTTAAACAAATATCCATCAATTACCCACTAAAATGTCATACAAATGTTTAAATTACTATGGCTTCCTTTATTTATAAATTCACTTTATATTAGATTAAATTACATTAATTCCTCATCTAGATCAGAATTACACACACACACATATATGTACGTGTGTGTGTGTGTGTGTGTGTGTGTGTGTGTGTGTACACACAGAGAGGGGGGAGAGAAGGAGGGAGAGGAAGAGAGAAAAAGAGAGAGAGAGCGAGAGAGAGACAGAGACAGAGAGAGAGAGATATCTCACTTGATTTTGATTGAGTTTATCAAACCGCAAAGCAAAATAGCATGTATTTCTGATTTATAGTTACATGAATATAAACCTGACTATTTAAAAACCATGTCTGGTTAAACACCTTAAAACCATTATTTTTTAAAATGGATAAATACTAGAAGCAATTTCCTTCCCAGACTCCTTCAAATCCAGACCACAAACGAATAAAATTTTACTCTGGGAGTGAGACTTAGCTGACTCCTATTCTCTGTTTTAAATGTCCTTTAGTGTTTGATCATAAAATGTTAAATATAGTATAATAATATTAACGTTTATAATACAACTTGAATTAAAGTTAGAATAATGTGTGGATTTGGTATGAATTACTATTAACTTGTAATGAATATCAGAATAATTATCAAATAGTCCACTTTCTATCTTCTTTCAGTACAATGATAATACAATTCTTAGTAAACTAAAAAGGTTAATTTTCTCTATTCTATTTCATCTATTAGGATGTTAGGTGTTACATTTCTATTCTGATGACTGAAAATATAAAACAATATTGAGGACATTATGCTAAGTGAAATAAGACAGAGAAAGGCAAATACTGTAAGATATTACTTATATGTGGGATCTAAGAACAAAAACCAACAAAAAACCACCTGAACTCAAAGACAGACCAGATGGGTGGTCACCAGAGATGTGGGGTGGGGGTAGGGGGGTCTAAATGAGTGAAGGTGGCCAAAAAGGACAAACTTCAAGCTACAAAATGAATAAGTCTTGGGGATGTAATGGTCATCATGGTGACTATAGTTAACAATACTGTATTGTATATTCAAAAGCTGCTAAGAAAGTAAATCTTCAAAGTTCTCATCACAAGAAAAAAAATATTTGTAATGATGTGTGGTGATGGATGTTAACTAGCCTTATTATGGTGATCATTTCACAATGTATACATATATTAAATCACCTAAGTGAAAGTTAATACAATGTATACCTAAAACTAATACACTGTATACCTCAACTTAAAAAAAATAAATTTTAAAAGTTGCATTACTATTCAGTAAAGAAACAACTGGGTTACATGTTTGTGCTGATAAACTAAAAGCAGACAATAAGACCTTAAAAACAATTAACCAGAATCTCCTTAACAAGCACAGTGTCCACTTAACATTTTAACCTATAAAATAGAAGAAATATATACACACTTGTAACTGCACCCCCAAGTTAAGAACATAATTTGGGGAATTTTCCTTCAGCCTATTTTACCTGTCCAACTGATAGCTATTTAGCTGAAATAAAACTTGTTTATTTTCTCCACTGATACCATATTGTTTCTCATTTGTATTTTTAATAGCTATTTAAATTGAGCAAAAGAACAAGATTTAGATAAATTCTTAGTTTTTTTATGGAACTAACATTCTATTTAAATGTGTTAAAGACTTAAGTTGTTTCTCTTTACACTGCTAAAAGGGACTTTGTTTGAAAGTCTAAACTACCTACATTCATCTCATCCAAAAGAGCTCAAAGTGATATATCAGAAAACCAAAGCAACAACAGATTAATGTTGATGTATTAAAATCCTATTTACATAAAATTAACATAAATATGAGTTAGTATGCCATATGCTACAGCATCTGCTCTTCACTGTATTAATAACAAGGCTGTCCCCTATAGGGATCTTAAAATTAATACATATTTAAATTGTATTTATATACATATTTGAAATTTTGACAATATGATATATATGAAATGTTGCCAATTGCAAACAGAATCAATTATATAAAAATTACACTATCAGCTGGCCTATGACCATAGTTTACGATAGGTGGCTTTTGAAATACTTTACACTATTTCTTGAAAGACTGTTTAATTAATTTTAAGTTAAAGAAAACCTTTATTTCATGAAATTATGCCTAACTTCTTATTCCATCTTCTTTGGAGGTCCAGACAACAATGCTCAAGTAAGAAATAACTTATCATATTCTCTTGATTTGTTTGTTTTGGTTTGTTTTTCCCCAAAATAGTGTAATTTCATTTGAGTGCTGTTTCTTCAACTTCTAGAGTGACTAAATGTCTTATGCAAAATTTTGTAAACCTATCATATATATGTGGAATTGTGCTGTGTACATTTTATGAAATTTGATACAGTTTGATAGCTCCTTTTTATTTCCAAATTTTATGACAACGTAATTTCAAGTTCTGCATTGTATTTTACATGTTTTGTTCATATAAATGTTATGCAAAAAAACTGAGATATAGTAACTATTTTCAAAATGATAAATTTAGTTATGCTGTATTACTATAGTTATAATTGAAGATCAATGTGAATATGGTTATATAAATAACAAGCATAGCTATTTTCTATCCCAAATGTATTGAAATAAAGCAACAAATCATTTACTCCTCAATATGAGTGCAACTATTAAATTACCTATGTTTCATGTATAATGACACAAAAGATAGAGAGTAAATAAACTAAAATAAAAATATTTTGAATCAACAATATAATTCCCATTAAGTATGTGAGCAAATTATAAACATGGTATATTTATGTGTGGATGTATGCATATATCCATACATGCACATATGTATACATCCATATATATGTGTTTATATTGTGAATGTGTATAGATATAGCTATAAATATATAGTACGACTCTGGTGCTGCCCCCACTTCCTTTCTTCCTGAAGTTGATAACTGAGAAAGAAATCAGACTTCACAATGACTTTAGAATATTTTTCCTGTAACCATTTGACATGTGGAGTCTGTGGTACCCCTCCACAGAAAAACTGCATGCATGGTCGAAAAGAAATCCTTCACATATTTTTAGGAGGCTACAAACACTTTAAAGTCCATCTTTGGAAGCCAACCTAAGAATGATCCAAATAAAATTCAGAAGCTTAATATCTGACCCTTCAAAGAGTTAGCAACCATTTGTCTTCCATTTTTTATTCTCTAGAAATACTTAGTAGCCATCATTAGCATACTGTATAAGATTTACAGGTTAGTGTTTCAATGTTTACTATGGTCCATATATTTCTATTGTGATCCTAAAATTTTGCATTGTTTTTATCTCTTCAATTTAACTAGTTACACTATCTGTACTCAATGTCGTGTTGGATTCTCCAAATATTCGAGTTGCAATCTCAGGTTGTTCTCCAGACTCCATGCACAACAAAGTGCTGTGCACAGATCAACGGCACTGGCAATATTTTGATAGAATTTCAGATTCCAGCCCAAACCTACTAAATATGAATCTGAATTTTATCAAGATTCCCAGGGGATATGAGTCCACATTAAATATTAAGAAGCATTGGATTAAAAGGTACTTAAGGTTGGGGTGACAATGGGTAGTAAAGTTACATAGGCTTCAGGTGTACAATTCTGTAGTACTACATCTATATATTACATTGTGTGTTCACCACCCGAAATCAGCCCCAATAAACTTTCATTAAAAAAAATACTTAACAATGAAACATATTGGAATTTTTAAGTAAATATCCTTTGGAGTATTTATCTATACACATGATTTACATCTATCTACTTTCTTAGTATATTTTCCCTCTGCATTTCTTAATTATAATTATTTCCATTTGGTCATATTTTCATTTTCCTTGTTTTGAAACCCTTTGTTAATAAATATCTACTCTCTTGTCCCACATAATACTGATATGTTTTAATTAAAATAAAAATCAATTTAGCAATGATTGTAATTGTGCTGATTTTCCTCTACTGGAAGATGATCATTTGTCAGTAAAAGAAAATCAACTGCAACGAAAGTATCCAAAAGAATAACCAAGTTTGGAGAAACAGCACTTAGTGACTTTTATCTTGTTTCTCACAATTGCTGGCTAATATAAGCTAAAACATATTGTGAATACATTGGTCCACCAAAAATGATTAATGATGGGCTGTGACTACATATAGTAGTTAATACAGAAACACCAGAAAACTATTTGTAAGTTTCTAACAATATCAAGGAAATGAATTTGGATTAATTGTTTTCTATATCTATAACTTTGATAATCAATGCTTTAGGTCCTCCCTAAAAAAATAAGTCTAGTCTAGAAGAATTTTGTGCATGTTTTTTGCATGGCATGTCGATAAAATTTATTTCTAAAATTAGCATCATAGTCCAGGAAAGAGAATCTTATCTATAATTGTGGCTATTACACAATGCATTGACCACTACAGTATTTCTTAAAAATAAAATGTAGAACTGGTTAGGTAGGTTCAATACCACTAAAACTAATAACTACACACCATTTTTTGTGTGTGATAGTTAATGAGAAGTTTATTTGGAGAGCCATACTTTTTAAATCATATGTTCTATGTATATGTTTTATAAGCAATAAATCCAAAAGGTTTTCTATTTGTGATACCATCTTATTGAAGAAAGAAAAGTAGTATGCTACAAAAGACAAACACACACACACACACACACACACACACACACACACACAGGAATACCCAAATGTAATACTGCTTTATAATAATAAAATATGCTTTATAATATGCCCAGTTTGAGTCAGAATGTTGCAATTGAAATTTTGAAGGTAATTGGACAAATTAAGGGTGTCTGCTTGGCTTCTCAACCTTATGGGGTAAAATCAGACCTATCCTGGCAAAGTGAAGAAAACAAAAACCTATGTTATCTGTATAACACCGAGGATAAATCTGAAAAGGACCAATGGACTTTCTGAAATATTGCAAATATTTTTAATGTCAGTGAAGATTCTTCTTTATCTTAGCACCGAAGGGCTATAATATGGTTAAATCTCTGAAAAGTATTCACAAAAGGTAAGATTACCTCAAATCCCAGCTGATATTAAGAGATTATAGCAATATATTTCATAGCAATATCTTCACAGGTAAGCAGAATTCATAGAATTTTTCCAGAATACATGTACAGATATTGGAATTGTTTTCTTTTCATGTATTTGAGGGTGTTGTTTTCTTTCAAAATTAGCTGATACTAATTACAGAAATATGAACTTGTTCCATCAAAAAAATAAAAACAAAACAAAACAAGATACCATCCACAAGATACCATGTTAACCTGAGAATCCAAAGAGGTGACCCCTCTTTGCAAATAGATCTACAGGACTTTCCATCACTTTCAATGGGCAAGTAAATGTTCTAACAGCAGCAATCCAGTTACACTTTTTTTTTAAACGATTTATTGTTATATTTTTATTTGGAAATGTTTATATCAGTACAGTGGAACTAAATTTTAAGAGACGCTGGATGTCATTACTTTGGATATCATTATTACAAAAGAGAGACATGGAAAATATTTACATGTTGAGATTTCAGAACTTCAGTGGAATGGGCAGCTTCACGTGATGCCATGTCAATAGTGATTTATTTCAGTCTACATGCTTTTCAAGGATGTCACCATCCCTAAATAAGAAATAATCCTTGTCCTTTATAACTACTTTGGTGCCTCTATATTCTGGAAGAAGAACTTTATCTCCAACTTTCACGCTAACTGGTTGAATCTCTCTGCCCTTTCCTTTAGAGCCGGATCCAACAGCTACTACTGTTGCTTGCAACACTTTTCCTTGAGATTTTTCTGGAAGCATAATGCCTCCTTTGGTTGCAGTTTCCGCAGCACTCCTTTCAACTAATACTCGGTCAAAGATGGGGAGAAACTTTCTAAATGCCTGCCCTGCCATGACTCCCACAGCAGCAGTACGTACTGTGCTCTCGTGCCGCGGCCGCAAGGAGAGCCAGTTACACCTTTTTAAATTAATTCACTCAATTACAATTTATTGAACATACACTATGTGCATAGGAGGTGAGCATTATTCAGGATCTCAACTTCCAATTCAGCCCATCTTCATCTCCCTTCCCAAGGGCCCAGGTTTCTGAGAATTGAGGCAATGCCAAGTCTAAGGAACTCTCAGTAACTTTGAATAGGAGGAGCTTGGGAGGGGATTCAGAGGAATAGGAAGATGCTGAGACAAACAAGTAGAGATGATAGAACTTTAGAAACTGATATTTCCTAGGAAAGTGCTATCTGGTATTAACACAGTGTTTGAAGTCCTCTTTCTAAGGAAAACCAGTCATGCATACCCATCTCTCAAGGATAACCTAGCCTCCAAAAGAAATACGACCTTCAATGATGACAGCTCTAGGTTCCATAATTATGCATCATAACCAGTATTAGCTGCCCATACCTTTCTTCAAAGAGCTCCTTCAACTGAATAGTATGCTATGTATGCTTTCAGTTCAAAGAATAGAGGTGATTGCGCCTATTTGCCAAGGAGGACAGATCATGAATAACAGTCATACTAGTTTCTTATACTATTCTATTTCAGTAACACTATATTTCCTATTGGAACTCAAAATTAGCAATTTAACTTCTAAACCACAGCGATTTTGGTATGGTTTCACTCAATGAGTCTCATTGAGCTCACCTGTCACAACACAAGAATCACATCAGTGTCCATCTCTAGAATCCTACCCTGTCTTAGCAGTCAGAGAAACTAGTCTCATGTACTTGGTTTCCAGTTTCCATGGCAACTGTCCCTTCCGAGTCTCTTTTCCTACACACTGACCATGGTCTTACTCTCCACTGGAGATCTCCTCTCCTTTTCATGCTATTTCTAACCAGGTGAACTGACACTGGTGTTATATTCATTTTTTTACATGAGACTTACATTAACTTTGATTTCTTTTCAATTCATTCTTGTTTGCCTGGCCTGCCATTTTTTTTAGATTGTGTCCTTGGATTACTGGTAACTCTTACAATGATCACAATTCTCCAAATTGACTTTTCATTCTTCAATGAGAAATATAAAATATACATAAAAGCATCCTTCCTTAAAAGCCTCATGGTTTGTGTTCATATTTTTGAGAATAAGGATGCACCTGATAAAACGGAAGGTCCGACTTCCATGTTGGGGGTTCATTAGAACTGGATTAAACCATAGAAACCTGAATTTGCCAATTCTGAGGAGAGCTGGGAAACACTTATCTAGGAGACTGCTGTGAACACGATGAATGAATGAATAATAATTTTAAGTACAGGTATAAGTAAAATAAAATTATAAGCCAAGGTAATTTTTTCCAACTGTGCTTCATGAAGCACTAGAATTTGAGAATATGCTAATAGTAATGTGGGAAAATGGTTCTGTAGGAGAATACATTTGGGTTAGGCTACACTAAATAGCAATTTTTACTAGAGTATTACTTGAAGACTTTAAGATAGTAATTTGAAATGTGATTCTTCAAGAAGGGCATCGAGAGGCCGGCTGAGTGGCTCAGTTGGTTAAGAGCTTGCTCAAGAGTGCGAGCTCTGAGCAACAGCGTCGCCGGTTCGATTCACAGCCCGAGCTGAGCTGCCGCTGAGCTGCCAACAGGTGGCAGGATGGCTCAGCTAAAACAAACAAAAAAAACAAACAAAAAAAACAAAGCAGGGCAGCGAGTATATATTATTTGACAAACAACTTTGATGCAAATGGATACTTTTAACAGTATCTTACAATTACCCATGACTTCTTAGGCACTGCAAAATAGTAAAATGAGAAAGTAAAGAGAAACATATAGCTGATAATAAGTTAAACTTCTGAGAAGGTTATGCAACAAGCTAATATTGAAGCTTTTAATGTATACTAAACATTCAAGATAGTATGCTTATTAATACAGTTATTACTTTTACAATGAATTGTGCAAATGCTGTGGCAGAGACACCTTAAGTAGAAATAACTTTATAAGAAATATGCCACAGATGGTTTTTATATTATCTCCTTTTTTATCTTGGCTTCATAGATCGTTATGTTTGACTTAGTAACTTATGTAGCATACAGACTTTACGTCTGCTATTCTTTCTATTTATCAAAAGGAATGAAAAATACCCAATAAAAGCCATGATATTTTATATTGACAAACTTGTCTTAATGACAAAGTTTTCCATGTTCAGAGATATATACTTGTGGAATTTAGTATGTTTACAATGACCCAATACATTTGGGGAAATGGTTTTCAAAGGATGTATCCAAAAAATACTTCATATTGTAAAAAACTTCAATATATTTTCATTGACTTATTAAATTAAGAAATCAATATACATGACCCTTGCAAGCTAGGCAAGATATAGGAAGTTAAAAAAAAAGATGTACAAATAACTAGTCTGCTAACATACAAATATTTTTACAATATCTGTATTTGTTGTTCACACATTTTCGATGCTACCCATGTATCCTAGATTGAGAAATGTTTTTATATCTGTCATGGATTTGTAGCAATTGCGGCCATCTGGTGACGATTTCATAGAAGCACTAAACATGTTTTTAGAAATGTGTTACCTTCTTATGCAGTGTTGTGTTAACATTGAATAATTAGATTTGTTTGTTTCATGGCATATGGCTTTTCTGTTCACATTGGTAGTAATGCCCCTAACCTCTTACCACTAAAAAGTGTTAAACCAGAGTTTCAAATTTATGTGCCATTGACCCTTTATTTAAATGTGATCTAGATCTAATTATTATAAACATGATTTAACAAACCATATGTCTGGTCATCTGTTCTTTATTGTATTAATGTGTCCCCTAAAGAACTCTGGAATGAACGTATAGTAGACACGTATGTCCTAATCACTAGCAGCTAATAGGTATTCTTGACTTATTTTTGAGATAAAAATAATAGAGTAAAAATAAATAATTAAGGAATAAAAATGAACACTAAAGTATATAAATTAGAATGTAATAAAATAGCATCCATGACAAAAACAAAAATCATGACATATTAAAGGGTAGTCAGGTAATTTAGTATGTTTAGGGCCAACTGTAAATGTGAAAATAAACTTGAAGCAGCCATGCCTCTTTTGTTGCTTTATACAATTATGCTTTTTTTTTTACTGCTGGAGAGGCTTGAAAAATGAATCATTAATAACAACATCTACCCAAAGTCAGTGTATGTAACTCTCCATACTGCTGTACATACCCTGAATTGGTTTTTGACTTGACTGTAATCTATCAATTTGCGAAACAGCAAAATAAAAGGCAAAGCCTTTAACTTGATTTTTTCCAGAGTCAGCTTCGATTTAGACTCAAAAAATTATCTTTCAGATGACTTCAGAATGGCTCTAGACCAAACACACTGTTCTAGAGATTAATTGGCTCTTAACTTACTATCATCATTATCACTTATGTTCCAGGTGACCCGCATATATTAATATTTTCATATTTAGGTTTTACTTTTCCTTCTACTTATTCTTTTGTGTTTCGGTATTTCTATTTCTATACATAATAGTAAAAACAAAACAAACAAAAATCTACCTCATTATTAGAAAGTTTCAGTATGATAATAGCTGCAGACATTGACTCAGAACCCTGCAGGAATTAATGTCATTTTCTTTAATGGGGACTTTCATTCAGAAGGATATACAAATTATAACATTTATTTGCTTTTTAAATCTGCATTCCCTTTCATTCTCTATTTGTGGGTTATTAACCTTAACATGATAGCAGATGGCCAACATAAGAGAATGAACAGGTTCTTCATTTTCCAACAGCCTAACATACTGCCTACTACAATAGATTACACCACATGTGATGTACTATATCATGTCATGGCTAGTGATAATCTAAGGATATGAAACAGACAAGGCCAAAAATTTGAAGCTTTACATGTATAACCTAGGCCTGAACATTTTTGTTTGTTTAAAAAAAGTAGTTGAATAAAAAATTTAAGTAGCTTTAACATGCATAATCAATTAATTTCATTGTCCTCAGAATATTATTTTATTGTACTATAATTTTCTTTGATATGCATATTTATATGATATAGCACACATATACGGAACAATTTCAAGCTACGTAAAGTAACCATATTGGAAAGCCAGCTAATAACAATATACCAATAAATTGCAGATTATCCAACTCTCAACTTACTCAAATTCAACCTATGGCAAATTGTTATATAAGGCACATAACAATGTTCTAGAGAGACCACAAACCCAGAAATATGAATATGCCAGTTACACATAGGAATATCAGAAATCATGATGCATGTTGGGCAATGTTTATCAGGATCTGCATGTTATGTGTTCATGTTGAAATTTATGCTCTATCATTTTATATCAGGATAATATAGTGAATAATGTACAGTGGACAGTCCATAGTCAAGTTTTCCCATTAGATTTGTACATTGTGGTAGATACTATAGTTGTCACCCTCAAAACCCAATCTCAGGTTCCCTTCTCACTTATATTCTTCTACCCCCAAGATGAGAAAGAAAGTCCTCCATTTTCCACCTCTTTTAGGAGTTAGGGTCAACTGTTTTACATGCTTCATAGCCAATGAGATTCAAACTACAATTGCAGGAAAGAGAGGACTCTTCCTGAATAAAAAGTTAAAGATTTGATGGGAGAAATCTCTTCACTCTTTGCCTCTTGTCCTTCTTTATTTAAGGACACAATGTCTGCAGGTAAAGTAGCTGTTTCATGGTCAGGAGGCAGCAAGCAAAAGTCCCAAAGTTGAGGCCAAGGATGATAGGGCAAGCAATATCCTAAGTCAGAGGGCCTGCTTATATCTTGTAGCAGCTGTACCTGCCCTGGGTGCCTACATATCTAGTTGCTGACATGTGAGAAAAACAAATTCCATTTTGAGTCATCATTAGTTAAATTATATGCTTTTTGCAGAAGAATGCATTCCTAATGGATACCCAAAGACATTCAGGAATAGTTTGTTTAGCTGAGGAAACTTCTGTCCATACTGTCTCTGATACAAAGTCCCAAATACCAGGTGGCAAATTCCTTGGGTATTTGTTGGGCCTGCAATGTTTGTAGCTAGTCAAGCTTCTTTAGGTTTCTCCCTATTTCCTAACTTTTCTATGCAGGTCAAGGGCTATCCTCAAAGTGCTAAAAATGGAAAGGAATTGATAGGAAGGCAATACATACTCTGAGACGTTTATAAGGAAAAAGAAAGAGGTTTCAGAATTAGCCTCAGCATGCCCTTTGAACACATGAAACTATCGTCAGCCATTTTATTATTGTTTTTTAACTTGTTTTCTTTTTTGGTTCTGGTTCATGAAAGATATGTCTTCCTTCACTTTCTTGTTTTCTGTGAGGTATTCCTACTCCTTAATCCTTCTAGCAATGTGTGTCCCACAATGTAGAGGCTTCAAATACCCCTTTTTATTTGCCCTGTTAGCCTTGATAAAGCCCCGCGTCAAGTTTCATGAGCATGCTCAGTATAATAGCCCATGTTAAGAGCTCAAGTTCTGGTGCATATTGAAACACTCTAGATCATCTTCCTTTCTCACTGGTGAAAGTTTCAAGGTATATTCCATCTTTTTTAAATTAAAAGTGAAGTCTGAATATAGGAAGCAATTATAGAGAGATTCATATATTTTGTTTGAAAATAAACTTAGATTATATATTTTAAAAAACATTATTAAAGGTTACATAATATGGTGTTTTCTCAAAATAAGTATGTGGCTAAAGGTCACAAATAAAGGTACCATATTTTTCATTAAAAATAATCAATAATATTTTAATAGTTTAATAAGTGTGTTATATACTATGACTTGCAGTATAGAAAGGTAATGGTACCATCTCCATTTTAAGAGATGATTAAACTTAGGTACAGAGAGAATGAGTTATTTACTCAGAGTCACAGATCTACTAATGGCAAAACCTGCTCAAATGCAGGTCTAATCCTAGTGTCTGGAATTTGCTTTTCCAGGTGACCACAGTTCAAAAAGTGTATGTCAAAGTACATGGGGCTTAAAAAATCAACCTAATGAAATTCAGGGGGATTTCCCTATCAATGGATACAGTATCCATTAAGATCTTTTCAAATATAGAAGTGTTGACTATCTTTAAGTTCACATTACTCCAAGAAATTTTGTTTTGAAACAAACAAACAAAAAGATTGAATGTATTGGGTTGTTGGAAAAGTCACAATGCATTTTTGCTATGTAAAACATAGAACACCTCGTGACTTTTGCAACAACCCAACATTATTCAGCATCAGCTACTTAGCCATAATTGCTTCATATGAAAATCATACTATGATTTTCTGGTATAGAGGGGGAGGACACATTTCTAAGAAGTGCACCCAGTATTTAAGGATCGCTTCCCTGTAGGCATTTACCGTGTAGGTAGGGATTGCAGAGAGGTCAAGCAATGCTTTTGAGTTCATCTTGGTTTAGGAATAGACTCTCTGTCCATGGGGGAGTGCAGGTTATCCTTCTTCACTTTGAGTTTGTATCTCAAATAACTATACCTCAGTGTAAGAGAAATAGAGAGAAATAGGTACACATGAGAATTTCAGCTCAGTTTTGAAGAACCTTAATAATTAAGACAATCTCTAAAATGTGACTGTGGTAATTTGGTTCTGGATGCTGAAAGAGCAAATGAAAATAATGATTAATACAATAAGGTAAGATAATTCTCTCAAGAAAAATATATCATCTTAGTTCTCAATATTTATAAAAAATAATTCTTTAAATTAAAAACAAATAATATCCATGCACATAAAGGAATAAGAGACAAAGAAAACAAAACTTAAAAATCCCCCAAACCTAGTAAAATTAGCCCACGATAGACACACAGAAACTGGAGATATGAGACTCCTTAGATCCCAACTTTAAACTATATGTACTATTTTCAAGGAGATAAAAGATTGAGATTTCTGGCAGATAATCTTCAAGAAATGGACATTTTAAACTCAAGGCCATAATAACTGAACTAAAAATTTAAGAGATGGGATCATAAACAGATTGGACACTGATGAAGAGAAAATTAATGACCTGAAAGACAATATGTTTTAAAAATACCCAACAAGAAGAATGGGGTGATTAAAGACAGAAAATAAAGAAGATAAGAATACAGAGGACACATAGGAAGGTTTGGGTCTACATGTGGAGAAAAGAAAATAATGAGATAGAAACAATATTTGAAGAGATAATTAATGGCTTAGAATTTTCCAAAACTACTTAAGCACATCAAGCCAAATATTCATAAGGCCTCATTAAAGCAAGAAAAAATATATAAAACTCCACACCTAGTCCCCTCACAGTACAACATGTAAAGAAAAAAAAAAAAAGAAGATAAAAATTTTAACACATCCAGAAGAGAGAAAAATAAATAATATGATCAAAGGAGCAACAGAATGACAGTTGCCTGCTCAACAGGGAAAAAAAAAATTAGAGAACTTAGATTGATATCTATAGTGGGCTGAAGGAAAATAACTGCCAAACTAAAAAATATACTCAGTGAAATAATCCCTCAAATATGTAGTGATTAGAAGATGAGGGATGTTTTTGGGTGTTGACAGTATCCTTTTTTGACATGGTTGTTCATCTTGGGGTAATGTATTAGTGTGTACCATACACAATGCTTGCTCCTTAGGTGGACTCATCCAGTCTGATGCTTTTCAGACATAATTGATATGCCTATTACTTTCAAATTATATCTAACTTGGATATTTCCAGGAATTTCACATCATATATCATGCTCTCTGTTTCACATTTCCAGTTGGGGTTTCAATAAGAATCTGAAACTTAACATGCCCAAAACTAAGCCTCTGATATCCATCTCCCCTCCCCCAAATTATCATCTCAGTGAATAGGAACTCTATTTTTCCCAAGTATAAAAATTTGGCGTCATCCTTGACGCGCCTCTCACACTCTATATGTAATCTATCAAAAAGTCCATTTGATTTCTCCTTCAAAATAATTTGATCACTTATTACAACTCTTACTACCACCCTCCTGCCCAAGTCAACATGGCCTCTGTCACCTAAATAATTGCTCCAGTTTCCCAGCTCTCCTTACTTTTGCCCTTGAACTCCTACAGGATACTCTCAATAGAGCAGCCACGGCGTTTCTGTTAAAATATCAGTCAGTTGCTCCAGACGCTTCCCTTCTCCAGGTGCTCCCTTCAAGGCCTCACAGTCTTCCTCTTTCACTTCCCACTTCCCCTCTGACCTCATGTCTATTTTCACTCCAGTTCATTATGGCCCAGTGATAGCATCTTCTATCCTGATCCTTCACCTTACTCTTCTTCATTTAGGGTCTCTGGACTTGCCGTTCTTCTGGCTGGAATACTTTTCCTCCAGATATCCTCATCACTAGCTCTCTGACACCCTTCAGATCCTTACTCAAAACATTACATTCTCAGAGTGCCTGGTCACTTTAATTCTCCCCAACTCCCACACAGACACACAAATATCAACGTATCATATCACCCTTCATTGCATTCATTTTTTTTCTCATATCACTCATCTCTATCGCATGCAAAATACAGTGTACTATTTATATTTTTATCATCTCCATACTAGTATATGAAGTCCTATGAGAATAAATGTTTGTCAGTTTTTATCATTATTATATCCCTTTGTTGGGAACAGTGACTACCACTGTGGTAGGTGCCTAACAAATACTTGAATGAATTTTGAATAAGTGGAAAGAAAAGTAAAATAGTAATTTCCTCCTACCTATACCTGTAAATACTTTAAAAGAGTGGCTCAAATAATGTGTGTATGGCAAAGTAAAACAAGACAACCTAAATGAAAAAAATACCTTGAAACATGGTGATCGGAATAGTCTGTTGAGTTCTTTTGTTAAATGACCTCGCCACGGTAAAGGCACGTTAACTAAATAACATTTTTATGGCTTTTAATACAATAACATAATTGTAACCAAACCTAGGTATAAAAATAACACAGTGATTTAAAATATAGTGTATTAACAGAACATGTGAGGTATAGTCTGGACGATAGATAAGGAAACAATTGCAATTGAAAGTAGAATTTATTATTCACAGATTCCAAGAGGAGGGGGCATGCCAGAGATCTGGGTGGGAGGGGGGATACACAGGGAAGCACCAGGTTGAGTCCTGAGGCAGAGGAAACGGGAGGAAGTGTGTGTGTGTGTGTGTGTGTGTGTGTGTGTGTGTGTGTGAAACCCTTTATTGTGGTTTCTGTGGGAAAGAATGAGTGAGGCAGGGTTGGCAGGATAAGAATGGGCTAGTTGGAATAATTTTAGCTAGCTGTGGGGGCACAGCGGCTGTCCCTAGTTGTTTGACACTGCACCCTGCAGCTATTACAGCAGAAGTACAGTGGTCCAACTGTGAGAACCCAATAAGGTAGGTGGTTGGGGGTGTAGACTCTGGGTTGGCTGACTTGTATTTGAAAACTGCACCCCTAGAAGGAGGACTTCTGGTGGCAGGGAGGGAACGCTAGAAGCATAGAGGGAATTGACAACATGTATAAACACTGATTACAACATGTGCATAAAAGATGGCAGACCCTAAATAAAGTCTAAAAAGCAGTGTCTCAAATTGTGCATCATTTAATTAACCCCTAGGACCTGGAATACCTTTTCTATCTCCATTTTCATGAGAAAAGGAACTGAGACTCAAAAAGATTTTCTGTTGCCCAGGCTTATAGGCTAGACATTTATACCTTCTTAAATAAGTAGGTAAATAAACAAACAAACAAATAAATAAATAAATAAAGGAAGGAAGGAAGGGTGGGAAAGAAGGAAGGAAGGAAGAAACTATTTCCCATTTACAAACTTGAATAACTTCAGCAGTTAACCATCGCTGCCATTAATCATAAAAAAATATAGGTTTTATCTTTTTTCTTTGTTACTCCTGTACACAGACAAGTCCGTGGGCAGCATTCGGAAGGCTGGGGAAAGTTCAATTGTTAAATGATGGAATTCATCCCACAGAGAGTTCAATTCACATCCTAATGCATTTCAATGCCGAGTCAGAGCTAATATTTAAGCTCCCTGAAAACCTGCCTTCCAAAAGGCTTGCTGATATAAGTCACGACTTTCATTTTCCATAGCACCTTCTGAGGGTCCTTATTTCACGCCAATACATTAGTATTCCCTGATGCTTTTTTTTGTTGTCATTATTGTTAAAATAAATTGAGCACTAAAAGAAACATGTCATGTTGATATCTTACTTGGCAAACTGTTAACATAGATCTCCTATCTCTTTTCTCTTCCCTCTTTCAAGTGCCCATTAGTTGAATCAATATGGGGATTTGGGTTAGAAGGACTGTGTCCACGTCGTTTGGATATCAGAGTACCCATAGGCTTATCTGGGCATAATATCATGAAAAAAAATAGCTGCTATCCTAACCAACTAACATTAATGACTAGGTAAGCAATATCCTGAGAATAAATTAATGTGACTTCTTTTTCATCCATAATAAACATCCTGAATTCCAAGAGACACGAGAGAGCTTCAATATTCTGATCCAAACAACTCCAGCAGGTTAAACATCTCCACTGGGTTGAGTTTACTGATTGAAATGTCTGGTCTCAATTGCCAGTCTCTCCCTTGTGCTTTCTGCAGATGACATAAGGAAACCTCTCTCCCTGACTGGAGACGAAACATTTCTGCCAGCCGAGGTGACACTGTGTTCACTCAATAATGATACAAGGCCCCGAGGTCCTTCAGCAAGAAAGATTACAAAGAAATCCTCATTAGCTAACTGAGGAAGAATGAAGGTCATCCCACAGAGAGAATAGCATGCTTACACGTCACCTAGAACAGTTGTTCTTCATTAATTCTGCAAGCCCAAGCTGGGCTATCATCTAGGAGCATGGCAATACTCTGTCCTCTGTCAGAAATAATGGCTAGGGTGTTTGTTTCCTGTGTAATGTACTTAAGACACATTTTATGATCATTTGCCTTCACATCAATGAATGCAAATAATGTCTTAGGACATAATATGATTAGATTTAACGTTGGTAATAACAGCTTGGGTTTCAGATGAAATACATCGGGACTGCAGTCGTCTATCCTAAAGAGCTCATTATACAAATGCATACAACTATCATTCCTAGAGATGATATTGTGCAAAGCACTGCTTTAGTTATGGCCTTGTATTTAAAAAAATGCTTATTTACAGGAAGTGACCTCTAAGTCATGTCATCTATGAAAGAGTCCCTTACAGTGAAATCTAATTTAATTAGTTCATCAGTTATATGGTAGACAAATATTTTCTACTTGCTATAACAAGTGTAGAATTTTCATATTATTGGACAGAAAACAGCAAAAATGCACTTCTACTCTAAAAAAGCATTGCAAAAATAACTTTTAGAAAAGATACATACTGTTTCTTTGGTCAGGATGATTTGGTCATTTATCTTATGGTTTCTTATGATACCTATCCAGTATTCCTATAAACTGAGAAGACATTGCTTTTGACAACAGTACCAAGCCCTGAAGAGTTTAATAAGAAAGACAGGACTATTTTTTTTTCAATTAACGCATAAAGATTATTAAGCAGATGTTTCCTTCACATATGCTTTTAGCAATTTTCAAGTAATTTTGATCACTGAGTGAACGAAAGAGGCCTATAGTGTCTGATTTTGTGGTAGAACAATGTTGCCTTGATAAGTAGTGCAAAAGTCACGTTCTTAAAAGGAAAATAACTACGGTAACAGCATGCATAATAAGAGCCACATATAAGTATTCAGCTAATAAAATAAAATTTAAGTCATTAATCTACCTATGCATTAAAGATTTAAGACAACAAGAAAAATAATAATTCTATTATAATAATAGTTGATATCCAAATATAATACTAAGGTCAGAATTTTAGTATCTAATAGAAGCATTTAGTTATTTAAGATGTATATATATATATATATATATATATATATATATATATATATATATATATATATTTTTTTTTTTTAGAAACACAATGGGCCAAAAAACAGATAAGGACATAACCATAGCAGCTTGAGGGTATGAATTTTGTCAAGTTTTCTTGACAGCAAAACCTCCAAGTGTATCTTTAAAAATGCATGTGAATAAAAGACAGTTTGGGGAATATAATTAGTAATGTTGTAAATATTTTGTAGGGTGTCAGATGGTCACATGTCTTGTTAGGGAGACCACTTCATGGATGGGGTAGAGGCTTGATCACTGCACTGTACACCTGAAGCCGATGTTGTATAATATAGTATGTCAACTATAATTGAATATATATATAGTCACGGGATGTGGAGTGGAGTGTGGGAGTGGAGTAAATGGAATTGCAATAGATATGTATGATATGGGGGGGAGTGGGGCAGCGGATTGGGGGAGGGGGGTTGTCACTTTGAAGGGTAAAAAGTATAACTATTGCACTGTGTTGTACAGATAAAACTAATTTTTAAAAAATGTTTATTTCACAATAAAAATTTATGTGAATATTAATCTGAATTATATTCATTTAAAACCATGTAGTAAGAAATTTATGTGAAACTCATTTAATGTGAAGTATGTCAGTTATCACACAATTTCAAATTGCAAACTGTATTATTACTAAATTACTTAGTTGTCAACATTTAGCTGGTTTTATGCACGATGTGAATTATGAAAGCACTCCAGGAGCATATTATCATAAAATGCCAGTGCCCAGGAATGAAAGTTGGATAATACGTACCTATAGGAAAAACAAATAAAACAAACAAAAAACCTGTGTATATATATACACAATATGACTAAATATAAATCCTTTCACTAAAGATGAATGCTTGCTCTACTGATACATTGCCAGTCATTTTCAGGAAAATAGCTTTGAGAACCATAAAGGTGGTATCCGTCCCTTATTTATTCTGCTTGTTTTGTAAACACTGACTTAGGGAAAAATTAACACACCCTGTTTTTAAACATCTCCCTGATGCGAAGCTACTGCTAGTTCTTTTGCTGAAAGACAAGGCCAAACCCTGGGGCACAGTCTTCTCACTCATATATCAGGCTGCATGTCAAATGCAAATCAATGGGAAACTGTCTATCTGCTGTAGTTTCCCATTGAATTCCACATGCCTGTGATGCTATTTGCAAGTCAATTCCAAAGCCAGACTCATTTCCCGTTTCTATATCATATGTGGGAATATATTGGCTGATAGATCCTAGAGACAAGCCATATGTATTAAACCTGCTACTTTGCATTTGTACATTTCTTTCTTTATGTTTTATTATTGTTGTGATTGGAGATGTCACCTAAAAATTATTGGTCTCCCCATACTTACTATGGAATTGTTTAATCATATCATTTCATGGAAAGAATACAAATAAGTAACAGAATTCAAAATTAAACTAGAGCTTTATTCTACTATTATTGATACCCAGACTAATCATAAAAAATATTTTGGGCTGCTTAAGGAATGTTTTAATGAAAATTACACATGTTCATGTACTCATAATTGTCACTTTCATAACTAATGTCATTTAATTCAAAGGAGCAACATAAACACTATAACACCATTTCACATTATGATTTGACCTCGTATCTGTATCTCAGAGGAAGAGATATTTTAGGTCAAAATCTCCATAGTAGTAACATACTAAATACTGTCTCTCAACTTTCCTTGTTTCTTACCTCTGAAAGTTTAATATGTATAGATTATAGTGTTCATATCAAATGTTGCATCAAACTATATCTTTCTAATCACTGTTCCTCTTTTATCTTCACCATTAGTATTCCTCCTTTTAAGCAAGCTTGAAGATGTTACCCAAAAGACTGTGTACATTAATAATTTAAGTATAATTTAAGTATAAAAATATTATTTTCTTAACCAACAAAAAACAAGTGTCATCCCAATTTCTCCCCAAAATAAATGTGTATGCATATTCTCTCTTTCCCTGTGTTTTCTCTGTTCTCCCCCCATCCCCCACCTCCCCATTCCCCCCCCACCTTCCCTCCCTCTTTCCCTTCCATACACACAAATGTCTATAATCACACACAGTCACTTGCCTTCCAGGTAATTCCAATTGCCCCAAGCTCAGGTAAGTTTTACACGGCTCAGTTTACATATCTTTTTGAGTGCTTTCATTGGCCTGGAATGTTCTTTCTTCTCTTGATAGGGGTGACAAGGAGCAGAGAATGGGGCACTTTTTTATCCTTTAGCACTTAACTGAAATGTCTTCTCCTGTTACTTTTCCCATTCATGTCCCCAGCCAGGAAGTCAGATGCTTCCATTTTAAATATAAAATACCTGTTGCATATGTATTTTATTGCACAATTTATTATAATTTTTTCACTTATGTGTATGCCTGCCCAAGGTAACTATATTTCATAATGTCTTATTCAAATTTCTAAGCAATAAACTTAGTAAAGTGCCTAACCTATATATACAAATTTAGATATTTAGATGCCTGGACATCCTTCCCTGGTTCCCCCACCTCCCCATCATTCTGCTATACTATAAACTATTTTTTTCTCATTCCTCCCTCCTCCTAGTGCACCAAACTCTTATTTTCTTCCAACTTTGGTGATTTTTTTAATCCTTTTCTGAGAATCTGTTTTTTGTTTTGTTTTGTTTTGCCAGCTTCTTCCTGTTTATTATTAATTGTTCCTTTTTTATCCCTGCTATTTTAAAGTCTATCATTTTATACTGGGTCTTTCAATTGCATGCAATGCTCTAAAAGAAGTGTTCTGTTGGTCACTAAATCCTCAGTATATATCAAAAGCATATTTTGATCTAAGTTTTAGCTTTTCATTTGGTAGTTTTGTTCTAGTGCCTTTCTTATGCCTAAGTTTGAAGCTTCTACACAGATATAAGGGGAGACTGCCAATCTCCTTGGTTAGTGAGTTGGCTGTCCATTCTCTTCTTTGCCTTCTCCACTTCGTCCTCTTGAGATACCTGGCAAACAAATGCAGTATTGCCTCACAAACTGATTGCTCCTCTGAGGTACCCATGATTGTATTTGGGAAGAAGCTTTGAGAACAAGTTGAGGAGTGGTGAAACTTCACAAAAGCACCTGGAGGTCCTGAAGGAGGTAATGGCTGAGAAAGCAGCTGCTGAGATTACTAGGAAGCTGGAGAAAAAGGAGAAGAAATGCTTCAAGAAGGAAAGGAAATGGTTCGCTACAAATGCTCTCGTACCTTCAGAAAACATCAGTAATTCACCAGAGGAGTGTGAAGAAGACAAAAAAAGAAGAAAAAGAAAAAGCCCTAGGAAGATCCTCGGGAGAATGGAATGGGAGGCCCACCTGTCTCTTTATCCAAACCCAAGAAAAATAATTTTTTTCCAAGGAGGAACCTGTGAGTAGTGATCTTGAATAGGTGGCAGTTAGAGTCTTCCCAAGGGAAATAAATCTTTCCCCAAAGAGCAGCCAGTTAGTAACCCTGAAGAGGCAGGGAACAAGAGTGTCCCCAAGAAAAGGAGGGGATTCTCTTCCAAGGAAGAGCTGCTCAGTAGTGGACCTGAAGAGGCTGCTGGCACCCAGAGCAGCAGCTCCAAGAAAAAGAGAAAGCTCCAAAAGCTATCCCAGGAAGATCCGAATGGACAGTAGCACCCTGGTGGGGTAGAACCACTCACAGGGACATTTCCTGGCCCATCCCCTACATCCCAATACAAACAAATTCACAAGAGAAATGAATGAAATTAAATGAAATGAAATTGAATAGAATCTCCCTTTCCAGGTGACCTCAGCTCTGTTCCATATGCATAAACACAGTAGTTGAAATTGTGTCAGTGCTAGACAAACATACTCATAACATCTGTCATGAAATTTTGAGTGTAAATCAATTTTTCTATAAACTAAAATTATATATGTCTTGGTTGAGTAGTGGATACTAGTGTTTGTTTAATCGCTATTCTTTAATTCATCATAAATATGTATCATGTATGCTCTTTGGCAAGTATTTTGCAATAACACAAAAAGAAGAAATTACAGTTTTCAATCATTGGTATTTTAAGTGTGCAAGAGTTAACTTTGCAAAAGCTTTTTTAAATAGTATGCTAAACATATATGTATTTTTTTCCCCTGAAATTGGGGCATATTTTGGAATTGAGTAGAGAAAAGATAAGGTCCCCCGTTCTCTTGGTGCGTCCCCCCCCCCGCCCATTACCTTTTCCAAGGTCTTTGACCTAGTTTGTCATTTTAATATTTTACTTCTTTCTTTGCCAGTTTCTTATTCCCTTGGTTGTATATTTCTTTGTCAACACCTAACAGCCAAACAAAATTGATCAAACGGAAAGAGAAGGGTTTTCCTTGGAGATGTAGTTTTAAATTTATTTTATTCCAAAATTCAAAATCTCTTAAGTTCTTGAAGTGGAAACTAACAGCTGGAATAAACTTTCAGCACGCAATCATATTCTGAAAATTTCATGAAATTGAAAGACAATTTTATATCGGCAGAGTCGTTCAAGTTATCCGTTATTATGTGTTATCTTCCTACATAAATACCTAGTTATTTTTAGTTAATGAATTAATGAGCTGCTCCTTGAAATATGATAATTAACCACGATTTGACTGATAGAAGAAACAAATTCTCTGATGGGGAAATGAGAGGCTTTCAGGAATTTTAATCCCTTATGCAAAGCATATTTGAGGCAAATATTACTACCCTGAGCACTTTCCCTTGTTAGAGAAAACTGTTTTCATTTCCATCAATCTCAGTCTATTTATTTAGAAATTAGTGAGTTATTAGAGCTGCTGTCTGGTCTCTTGTGTTTAATTTTCACTCGGCATCACATTTAGAAATCCTAGCTGCTGACGAAGTGCTGTGCGGTTCCATTTCTGCATTTTCCAGTCCTATAAAATGAATCTTGCTGTGAAAAATGAAGATTAATGGGCTTCATAATGACTCTCCCCTGCTAATACCAATCTGAATAAAGAGGAGAGGAAGAATGTGTGTGTGTGTGTGTGTGTGTGTGTGTGTGTTGATGTGAAGAGAGTGAGATGAGGACAGAGGCACAAAAAAACAGTATGGATACCTTTAGATAAAAATAAGCCACGGCAGTATAATAGTTCCTCAAAACTTAAATACAGAATTACCATATGCTCCAGCAATTCTACTTCTGGGTATATACACAAAAAAATTAAAAGCAGGGACTCAAACACATATTTGCACATGCATGTTCAGAGCAGCATTATTCAGAACATACAAAAAGGGGGAGCAACCAAGTATCCATCAACAGATAAATGGATAAACAAAATGTGATATAAATACACACACACACACACACACACACACACACACACGGAATATTTGCACCGTAGTAAGGAAGGGCATTCTAACACGCTACAACAGGATTAACCATGGAGATATTCTACTGAGTGAAATAAGCCTGTAACAAAGGAGGAGTATTATATGATTCTGCTTATATGAGGTACAGAAAGTAGTCAAATTCAGAGGAAGAAGGGAGCATGGTGGTTGCCGGGGTGGAGGCAGGAAGGAGGACTTGCTGCTTCATGGTAACAGAGTTACCTTGGAAGATGAGAAGAGTTCTGGAGGAGGAGAGTGACGATGCCTACACCACACTGTGAATGTACTTAATGGAACTGAATTTTATACTTAAACTTGAACAACATAAAATATTTATGTATATTTCACCCCACTAAACAAACAAAAAATTAGACATGAGCCTAATTACCTGCTCATGAGCCAAGTAATGGTTTATTGCAAGTACAGTTGGCCCTTGAACAACATGGGTTTGAACTGCACGGGTCCACTTATATGAGGCTTTTTTTTTTCCAGTGGATATTGTAAATGTATTTTTATCTTCTTTTATGATTACTTTAATATCATTTTCTTCTCTCTCACTTTTCTGTAAGATTACAGTATATAATACATATAGCATACAAAACATGTTAATCATCTATTTACATTATCAGTAAAGCTTCCAGTCAACAGTAGGCTATTAGTAGTTAAGATTTGGGGGAGTCAAAGTTATATGCAGATTTTTGACTGTGTGTGTGTGTGTGGGGGGGGGGGTCAGTGCCCCTAACCCCTGCATTGTTCAAGGGCCAACTGCATGCCATTTCAAACTATAAGGAAGAACCATTCCAAATACGTGTTGCCTATTTTTGAAAACTCTTAGTAGTTTCTCAAAGGCATCCAAAACAGATATTAGTCATCAAAAGATGTGACCCACTCTCTCAGTGAATAGGGACGCTAAGTAGCACCCATAAAGGTTAGCTGTCTGGAGCCTGGACAACTGTGTTCTTCTACATTAAAGCAATGTCACAGACTGCTGATTTCTCTGAAAACAAGCTTATGACAATTTTAAGCTTTGGAGAGGAAAGCATTTATTTGTTAAATAGGAGGCATAGTTCAAACAGGGAGTTGATACATAGGGTGTGCTCTGTCAACTTGTGGATTTTCAATCATTCTTACTCCTTCATCGTTAATTATAAGCAAATTTTAATAGCTACTTTTGCAAATATCAGCATCAACTGGACCCTCTAGAACAGCGGTTCTCAACCTGTGGGTCACGACCCCTTTGGGGGTCGAACGACCCTTTCACAGGGGTCGCCTAAGACCATTGGAAAACAAAAAATATTTACATTACAATTCATGACAGTAGCAAAATTACAGTTATAGAGTAGCAAAGAAAATAATTTTATGGTTAGGAATCACCACAACATGAGGAACTGTATTAAGGGGTCGCGGCATTAGGAAGGTTGAGAACCGCTGCTCTAGAGCATTCTGGAAACATCTCTTCTATGGATGATCACAATTCACCAGACCCAGGTTATGTACTTGTCTTCTGAGTTAAGCACAAGTGTATCTGTCATGAACTCACAAATATTCATGCTTAATTTTCCTCCCAGAATTGAATCTGGGTGGTGAACACCTAATGTGATATATAGATGATGCATTACAGAATTGTACACCTGAAACCTATGTAACTTTACTAACTATTGTCACCTCAATAATCTTTTAAAAAAAAACCTCCTCCCTAATTAACCTAATCAATTAATCCAATTAACCTGGGCCTGAGATTCACACAAATCAGAGTATTTGGGGGGAATCCTGATGCTTCTGGACTTTTGAATTTTAAAGCAGGACATTGAATAAAATGTACTAAAAGGCATAACTTGTTATGATGAAATGTGTGGCATTTTATTTTTTGTCTACATTTTGACTGCATATTTTAATATTCATATTCTCAAAGACTACTAAATTCTTATAATTAAACACAAGTATTCATCAGCGTCTACTGCATCAAGCAGTAAGCTTTTAATCACTATTATTTTTTAAGTATTAACAATGTACTCATATACTTCTTGGATAACTGTGAGCAAGTTGCCAGAAGTCAAACTTCCCTTCTCCTCCTTCAGTTTCCAGAAATTGTTACACATCGCTGCTCTTTGCTTAATAGTATGGCATCTTGAGGCTTAACTCTGACTCTGTTGAAGGTGGTCATTGATCCAGTGCCTTCACACTCCTTAGTGAATCAAACTCAATACAGCACCTCTTTCCTACTCTTTTTTCAATTTCCCTTAACACTCTCCAGGAATTTCCAGTGCCTCTCTTTGTCAGAAATCTTATAAATATTAACATGCATGGTGGTGGACAGGAATTACTTCAAAAGGATGACAATCTCAATGAACTACAACCCCAGGGACATGGATTCGATTGGATCCTATTTCATAGGATCAAGGCAGTTTCAGTTACAGCTGTGTTACAAAGTGCAGGATATTTAAAATAATACCTGATATTTATGGAATATGTGAGCTGTGCCATGCACCGGGCTAAACATTTTACAAGCCCCACCTAGTTCAGCACTCAAGATAATTTTAGAGGTCTCACAGGCATGCCATTAACCTAAGAAGAATAACAAAGAAAAAGTGAGTCATTTTCAATGTTCTTTCCATCCTGATTAAATCAAGGTAAAAGTAATTTGGGGCTAGTCTATCTTTGATGCCTCTCTAATGGCTGATAATCTTCCTCTTCAAAACAGGGAGAAAGAACCTTGGGCATAGCCGATGACAATGTTTAAGTGGGTTTCAATAAAACTCTGTGATATTTGCTTTTACTGTATTTATAATCAGCAATACAGGTATTCAATCATTATTGGTGACACAATGTCTCTTTTGTAAATAAATGAGGTAGAGATCAAAATAGTCAATGTAAAGAGAAATATTAAAGAATGATGCAGGAGTATCCAGGTATGACAAAATCAAGAAAGCTATACAAGGATGACTACAGTAAGTGAAATATTATATTAGAAAACAGAATGCCTCAAGATGTAAGGCCCTCAGTAAAAACTGCAAAAATGGGGTGGGCCATTTGCGGATTTACCCTGTATTACTGAGAACACATGATATGCTGGGCACCGATGTCCAGAGCTGGGCATGGTGAATATGATATTCATAATCCCTAACTGAATGAAGCTTATCATTTGTCAAGAAAGGGGCAATAACAGGCAATTACAATAAAATGTAATGACTTTTCTTATTTAAAAAAAAAATCAAGAGAACAAAACAAAAAACAGTTCACAGGGCCTGAACGACTCAGAAATTACACAAAGACATATATTGTGATAGAAGCAGATAAAATGGGATAAAAACAACAGCAGCAAAGCATTTGTTGGTTATTCATTTCACCAACAATTCTCATTTTCTACTTGACGTTAGGGAGGTTTTCTGACCTCTCTGAGTCTCAGCTCCATCATCACTAAGGTTGTTGTGAGGATGAAAGAAAGTGGAGTTTGTAAAATGCTTAGCTCACTGCCTGGAACATCTTATAAATTCCATAGATAACTGTTATTATTACCGTGAATCTACAAAGTGACAGTGACTGTCAGGTGATTGGCATCAAAGTGACATACAGTTTCTCCCTGGTAAAAGGGAAATGAAAGACAATTTCATAAAAAGAAGAGGAATGCAGGGAACCAGTAATGCCACATTGATTTGTTAGGCACAACTGGAGTATGAAAAGTAAATGCTGTACTATGAGGTTAGAATGGTAAAATAATAACTATGTATAGTAACATAAGGAATTCTGACTTGATTCTATGTTTCAGTGTTTTCATGCTTTTTGTGTTGGGTCAACGCCCTAAACTTAGAGTAAATTTTCAGCATTATTATCACTACTATACAACATAAAATATTATAGATTTTAATCAAGAATTATGCAAAATAACAAAATTTTATTTGACCTGCATTCTTTAATAACTATAATTAGAAAAAATATTGACTAAGAGAGCTCAATAACTCCCTGGAGGTCACGTGACCTTGTTGCATATTTAGGGTTTGCCATCCTGGGTCACTAATCCTTAAATACACTGAGGATAGCACCTAGAACAGCGGTTCTCAACCTGTGGGTCGTGACCCCTTTGGGGGTCGAATGACCCTTTCACAGGGGTCGCTGGGTACTCGTATGTGGGCGTATCTGCATGTGGGCCTGGAGACGGATAGAGGAGCAATGTCTCGGTTCCTAAGACCATCGAAAATATGTGTTTTCCGATGGTCTTAGGCGACCCTTGCGAAAGGTTGAGAACCGCTGACCTAGAACCTCTACTTAGAGTTTGCATTATGGCTACTATGATGTCTTGCCCAAACTCCTTTCAGTCTGACTACCAAAAAACTTAATGACTAGAATTATCAGGGAATGTGTTATGGTCCATTTCCTGTTGGTAATTCATATAACAATGAAACTATAAGTTTGTATTTTATATAGAATACATTGAGTCAATACATTTAGAGCATTTACCAAAAAAAGTTGACACATATTAAATAGCCATAAATTCTTTTGAGTATTAACATATTAAAGAAAACTGTTCTTTTCTCAACTTTTTTAATGAATAGTTTCCATCATATTAAATTTAGTATGCCAAATATAATTGATCCTTTACAATCTTCTTACATTTTGTTAGGGTTTTATTCTTAGTATTAGTGAACATCATAAACAAATTTAAAAATGAAAGATAGAGATCACTGAACTGAAGTTCAACCTTGAAGCTGTTGATGTCTTAGCTTGCCAACCACATTTTTTGTATATCCTGAATATTTCTTAGCTTTGGTGACCATATTCCTCCCTTCCTACTCCCCAGAAAAGAGAAAGAGAATACACAGATTTTGTCTCATTTTGAATTCAGGAGGCAGTCTGGAAGACATGGTTTAGGTGTCCAAGTAATATGATATTCAGCACATTCTCATTGACTTAAGAGGATGGGGAGGAGGGGAAATTATTTTTAACTTAGACTTACTGGTAATGGCTGAATATATTTTATACTACTTATATGATGTGCTGCATCCTCCACTGAAACATTTTGAGTACTGGACATGTACTGGGTATCTACTTTTCACTATTATTCAACATGTTTATATCTAATAATTTTTAAATAACCAGTAGAATATGAGTTGTTGAATGTGCTTAAGATCCCATCATTTTATAACTTTTTTTAATCTTTTGGCACATGCCTTCACTAGAATTTTAATACTTAATTATAATTCTGTTTAATTTGTATCTGAATGTTAAGAGTTATTTGTTTATCTTTTTGTAGCAACAGTCACTAAAAATCTGAGGTGAAGGCTTTCTGACCAGAATTCTGGATCTAGATTATGACTTTCCTTGATGATAATAAAAGGGGCATGCTTTAAAAAGTGGAAATTAAGGTTAGTATTAAAGGGTTGAAATATAATTACAGCTGACCCTGGAATAACACAGGTGTGAACTGCACAGGTCAACTCATATGAGGATTTTTTTCAATAAATTCTATAAATTTTCCTTTCTCATGATTTTCTTAATAATATATTATTTTCTCCAGCTTACTTTATTGTAAGAGTACAGATCATGATACATATAACATACAAAATATGTGCTAATCATCTGTTTATGCTATCAGTAAGGCTTCTGATTAAGAGGAGGCTATTAGTAAAGTTTTGGGGTAGCCAAAAATTATATGTGAATTTTAAACTCCCATGTTGTTTAAGACACAATTATATATGCAAGATATAATACAGTTGCACCAAGTGATTCTCTCCCTCTCTCACACGACAAGATGCTATATCTTACATGTTAAAAATATTAAACATTTAATTTCTGTCTTATAATATTAAATATTAGCTATCACGGATGAGTTCTTATCAGACTTTTAAAAAGTACATCATTTTCTTCAGCTAAAAAAAATAGGGAAGGCAAAGAGTAACAATTTTTTCCTTGTGAAACAATCTTATAAGCATGACAAAGAATTTATTTGAAATACAATAAGAATAGTTTTTAACTCCAAAAAGAAAAGTTACACTTTAAATTGCTTACAATAGTCAAAATTTAATGTGTAAAAGGGAGTTTATAATAGTATTATACCAGTTTCCTATTCAAGGAAATTTTAATTTTCTACTCAAACAATATTGCCATTATCATAAAATTTTCTACAGCCGAGTTTTACAATTATCTAATTTCAGAAAGCCTGAATGTCATTTTCTCCTTTGTTTAAATCATTTCTAAACACCCAAAAGCAGTAACACTTATAACATTTTCCCACTGCTAGGATTTTTGCTGGAAATGTTGAAACTTTCTTTATGCCTAAAAATATTTGATCCCAGAAGAAAAATGGAGAAGGATATAATACAGGCAAATTTACGGTTGACCATTGTATACATTTTGAGTGACTATCTAATGATTTTCTATATCTTGGTAATTTATTTTTTATATAATTTGGTTTACTTTTCCTCTCAGTTTTTTATTTTGTGCCATGGTGGGCTCAGTTTTTTCTTAAATCCAATGTATACTGGAACTTTGGAGAAAAGATGTGTACTGGGTAAATAATAAAGCTTTGATGAAAGAAAGCCATTCTCTGACAAACATACTCCTCATTTTCCCTGTCTCTCCATTGCATCGATGCTTCTTTCTCAGTCATGAAGAGTTCTGCAAACCAATGTAGATCTTGGTTTACTACTTATTTTATCATGTGATGCTCACTTAAAATTCTTTCCCAATTTTCCTACCTGAATGTGGGGAACAAAATAATCGTTGAGCCTACCTCACACAATTATTATGGGGACTAGATCATATAATGTTACTCAAAATTGAGGATTTTCCCTTTAAAAAGAGACATATCTAGTATTGATTTAACGTTGTGTTTATTACATGGGTTAATTAAGATCATATTCAAAATGAGGTTAAAGTCTATACATATAGAACACTTATACTCTTATGTAACCAAAACATTTACAAAGTAAATACAAACAAAACAACGACAGCAATGGTATTCAAAGCAACACCACTCATTTCTTATTACAGATAATGTTTGTTTTGCTGAAACGCAATCACCACTGAAATTTGACCCTGATTGATGATTGTCAAACCATAATCCTTTTGAGTTCAGTTCACTGAAGCCACTGGATTGACCATGAAGAACTATCTTCTCCCTGCATTTTTTCTATAGTATCTACTACATACTATAGATGTATTTAACCGTCCATGAATAAAACATATTACTATGTTTTAAGTCCAACTGTGTTATTTTTGTCAATATCCTAAAATACAGAAGTTGGCCTCCATGATAATAAACAAAAGCAAGCACAGATTGTGAGATAATGAGTTAGAAAAATTATTGTTAAGTATGAGTAAAAAAAAAATCACTATGATGCAACCTTTGCCCTAATTAGATAACAGTTATATAAAAAATAGAAGAATTAAAAGAAAACAAAACTAGAAAGATAGAGCAGACATTACAAACTAGACAGACATTTTCATGGGCCATAAATACAAGATGATGAGTAGGACTACATCCTCTGGGCTTCTGGGATTAAAGTTCAAAATCAGACAAGAGGTCAGCTTTTCTGGGGCTATGAGGATTAAAAATGCCCCCATAAAATGGATTTATAGAGCTATACCTAGCGCTTAAAGCAGAGATTGGGTGCCAGGACTCCTACTGCTTATTAAAAAGGACTAAAATATTCTGTCCCCTGAGGATGACACTTATGTGGAGTTGTGATATTATCAAAGCAGGAGGACACATATTCATAAATGAGGAAGGAATCAAGTTCGTTATTTGCTTATTAGCCATTTCAACTGTTACAATAAGGCCTGGTACCTGGATAAGCACCAAAATGATTAAAATATAAAAGGAAAAACATATTTATACAAAAAAAAAAAAGAAAGAAAGAAAAAGGAAGAAAAATAAAGAACCCGCCACTCAAAACCAGTCTGGCAGCCAAAATTGAAAAACAGATGAAGAAACATAATACTAAGAAAAACAGCTTTCAGAATCACCAATCAGATTCTGAATTTACCCAAAATGAAGTGTTTACGTGAAACATTAATAGCTGTATAACCCTCAAATACACAAATGACAGTTATATCCATTTTTTAAATGAAATAATCAGAGATAAAAGAAAAGCAGTTAGATAGGAAAGAAACTCACAAGGAATCTTAACAAAGAAGCATGTATCACTAAAATAAATTTTAAAAAAAAGAACCTCAGTAAACAGACTAAACTCTAGACACAGCTGACACAGTTGAGAACAGACATACTGAATTTGAAAATGGTACTGAGGAATTTACTTACAACACAGCCTCAAAACATGATTTTTTTTAAAAAAAATAAAGTAATACAGCATATACAATGGAGGCTCCAGTATATATCTGGTGTCTCAGAAGAAAGAAATATAGACAATGGATCTGACGTCATATTTGAAAAAGTAAATGGTGATAATTTTCCAGAATCATGGAAAAGTGTGGAACCCAAGGGGAAAAAAAATGATCAAATGCTAACTGGGCCTCAACTCAAAATCAGAGCCTAGCACTTGTTCACTGGCAGGGGACTCTCACTGTCACTGGAGGCTCACAGGGACATCCAAGATAGGACTCAACCCAGAGCTGTGGTGACTGGGCTCTTGTCTGTACGAAATGTTTGAAAATAGAGTTTTTAAAACACTTATGTCTGCATAGTCACACAAGAGAATAGTATCTAGCAGTGAAAATGAATGTACCAGAGCTTTCACTAGCCATTTGGTCAGCGGTGTTAGTTCAGGTGCTCCTGACAACCTAGAAAGCCGGGGTTTGAGTCCTGGCGACCAGTTACTTCCTGGGGCCTCAGGGAACTATTAACCTCTTTGTGCCTTAGTGTTCTTGCTTGTAAAATAGGAATAAAAAACTGTCTACCTTGTGGATGAAATGATTTCATATTTATGAAAGACTTGAAACTGTTTTTGGCACCTAACACCCTGTTATTTATTAAATAAATACATTTAACTTAAAATATCCAAATAACACACAACATTAAATATAGGTATAGATACACTGGGAAATCAAATACCCACGAGATCAGTAGATGCGAAGACTTCATATGTAGAAACATTGAAAGCATCATGGGAAGGCTTCAGTATGGCGCCTGGACCACAGTAAGTGCTGGTGCATGCCACCGCCCAGAACAACAGCAGCCACAAAATTATTTATCATTCCAATTTCTCCTGCTTTACTATTTATTTTTTCTTTAGTGTACTTGTTCCACCTAATCTCAGATATGTATCCCACGTAATCTTACACATGTCTTAGAAACTGAAGGGGGACAGAATTTGCCAGCCCAAAATATGCCTCTTTGGCATAAGGTTTATTTAAGGCTTACTATTTTTAAGAAACAGTAGATCTGTAAGAGGCATTTAGGTTTACAAGGGAGATCTCCATGTGTAAGGGTGTCTCCTGCTCTGTACCAGGAAGAAGACTCAATCTGTAGACATTCCTCTTTATCAATAGAGAAGGAAGGACTTAAATCTACAGAACGACCGCACCCTCAGTTTACTGTGCTTTGCCTGGTAACTTCCCATAACTGCCCTCCCACAATATCTGCTTTTGTCTTTGGCTAGAGATGGCATTTAAGCTGGTGGGCAGGGCCATTTGGGGCAGTTATTCAGTTTTCCTGGGTATCTCCCTCGTGCAGAGGAGGCATACATGTTATTAAACTTCAATTTGTTTTCCTCCTATTACTCTGTCTTTTATTTAAAGGGACATCACCACTGAGAACCTAGAATTGTGGTTATGAACTCACAAACTTGTATTCTTCCCACGAAAGTGGAAATTCCAGTGACAAAAAAAAAAAGCACACAACACAACAAAAACGTGTGCCACAGATCCCAATCCATTTTCTGACAGGGCTAATCATCAAAGTAGAATCCATCTCTCTATTACTTCTTTATATTAAGGTTAGTTATATGTCTTCTGGTGTTGCACGCAGCATATACAATCATCTTTTCATGATACATTCATTTGAGAAGAAAAACACACTGTGCCTTTTCCAGTGCTTCTCTTATTAAGAAGAGTTTTCCCTCTTCTTATTGGTAGCTTCTCCTCTGGGTACATTATTTTTTATTCAGGTGCTTTTCATTACATGCAAATATCAGAATAGAGCACTTTCTTTTACAGCTGTCTGCACAGGCACAATGAACTAAATCTCTTTTCTTATTTTAATACTTATTTTTCAATAGATACTTGTGTTCCAGACACTCTGATAGGCACAGAACATGCACCAGTGATCAAAAGATAGACATGGCCTTGTCTCCATAGAGCTTAACGTCTAAGGGCTCAGAAAAACAAGATGGCAAACAACCATTGGGGGGGTGGGGGAGAATCAAACAGAAAAAACAGTGTAACAGTGTGATCAGGGTTAGAATCAGTAAGTACATAGTGCAATGGGAATGCATCAGAGGGACAATGAATTTGGTCATGAGGTCTCTAGGGGAAGCCTGAACGATCAACCCAGGAAAGATTTTCCACCTCTTAAGTAAGTAAGCACATTGCCTTTGAGAATCTAAGCAAAGTTGAATGTAATTGGATTCTGAAGCCAGAGAGTCAATACCCTCAGAAAACATCATCATAGAAATTGCTTAGCCTAGGGCCTATTCAACTGCAGGAAAAATAAATAACCAAGACAGCAGAAATAATAATAGCATACAACGAGTAGCAATCACAAAATATATATAATAGCTTCCACCCCTGCACACCAAGGTAACCTATTGATACACATTGTAAAGATGTTTTTCAGCCCACACAGCAAACAACCACCCCGCCATCTCCCTGAAACCAGAGGAGGTGACAGCAGGAGGGAAGCAGGTGACTGGAAGATGAAGATTAACTGCTTTCCTAGTCAAGGACCAATCAGTGAGACCCACGATCCCAAACCCCATACTCATGATTCCTCACGGTTTTTTTCTGTAAAACCCCTTGTCTATAAGCCATCAAAGAGCTCGGGTTTTTGATCATTAGCTTTCCTGTTTTCCTGGGTGGCACCATTCATGATAAAATGGCCGATCTTTCTCCACTGCAAAGTTCTCATTCCCGTGTCAGTTCTCATTAACTCACTGCACACACAGGTGGGTACGGACTCTATTTTGCATTGTTTGGTTTCCAATTTGGAGTGCAGGCTAAATGGATGGTAAAGGGTAAAGCTGGAGACTAATAAAACCCAAATTACACAATGACTATTAAGCCGTTTCCTGAATACAATAGCTCTATTAAATGTGAACTCCAATCAAATGAATTTCTTGGTGATCATATTACACTTCTGACACTGTTGATTTTAGGTTTAGTTTCTAAAAAGGAACCCCAAGTTTTCATTTGTACTTTCATTTATGTTTATTTGGAACATACACAGATTATTAGTATTTTTTTAATTTCAACTTGTTAAATTTCTTCCTGTCATTTCTATCATTCAAGATGTCTCTCATTTGTCATTATATGTATTATACTCACCATTTTTTCATATTAATTTCCCATTTTGTTCACAAAAACATAGCACACTTTGGTAATTTCCTCTGAGAAACTGAATTTGAGAAACAACATGTCTGTTTAATAATCTATCTTGGTTCAGAGATATTTAAAAAGACATTTTATGTTGTTGTAAATGTAACATAGCCATCATCTCCTTAAACATCAGTCTTTGTGGATCACTGTTTGGGGAATCTAAAGATATGTTTCTGAGGACAAAGAACGTAATTCAATGCCTTTACTCCACTGGTGTTCATTTTTAAAAGCAGATTCACTCTCACTATTTAGTTCAATTTTTTACCTCCAAAAGAGAAAAAAATGATTCAGCTTTTTATGGGAAGCCATACTAATTGATACCCTTTAACATAGCATGTTGAGTTAAATTCCTTCTATGTTCAGAAACATGTTTGAAATTTCTCTAATTAGTTTCCCACACACACACTAGAAGGTGGTTCATTGTTTTGCTCCCTGAGACGAAGGGACATCTGGGTGAAGACTATGAGAGAGAACATGAATAAGTTACTGAATTTCAAAGGGTGAACCTTGGATGGAGAACACACCATTTTAGACTTATTTCTATGTGTGTTTTATGGAAGACCAAATTTTTTCTTAATTTCCTGATATTTACTGTCTTTCATTCTTAGTAGGATTTTCTTTTCATCATGTTGTTTTTTTGAGAAAATGATAATACTATGAAACTTTGTAATTTATAGTCCCAGGAAAGAACGTGTGTATGTGTGTGTGTGTGTGTGTGTGTGTGTGTGTGTGTGTGTGTATCTCCTACAACGAACCTGTAATTTACTGATGAAAACAAGTATATGCACCTTCTTCATGTAAACCATATATATGAAAACTACATATATTAGAAGATAAAACTTTGACTTTGCAAAAACACTATGCATTGACTCCTTTCCCAAGCTTCTCTAATGCATTTAAATATAATTCAATTTCTAACTGAGTAATTTTTAAGAACATGCTCATAACATAACACAGGATACACTAAAATAATTCAAAACATCATTAGATCAATGTTAATGAAATGAAAATAGGCAGAGTCATGACAATGAGTTAACTATGGAAAACGACTCTCAGCAAGATTATTTCCTATTTGAATGTAAAGAGAAAGGAAAGAAGCTAATTGGATAGTAGAAAAGTGACAAGTTTCTATCTTAACCTTGAAACTTGTGAGAATGAGGAATGCCAGATTCGTGCCATATGTTACAGCTCCTGACAGTGTTATGTGTCTTTACCACAACACCATCTGTGCTGCTATACCTGAATGAGGACAGTGGCTAGAAATGGAGAAAAATAATGAACTCTTGCAACATAATTTTTCCCCCTGAGCTCACACAGCTGGTGATAGATGCTTTACTTCAATTGGAAAAGCGCTGCTTAAGTCTTGAATGACAGCACATCGGAAAATCTTTGACCTCTCCCTATGGACTATCTATATCCTGTAAGTGTGAAAATTAGAATTTACAGTTTTAAAAATATAAATTGATATAGAAAACACTGCCATCATATCTTCAGAGTTTTATTTCTCTTGATTTTTGTAATAACTCTTACAGGTGCAAAAAAATACCCCAGAAACCATGTCTATATGATGACAGAAAAATTAAAAGTAAGTAATAAAAGTTGATTCCATTGTCTCTGGAATTACCATAGAAATACACACACACACACACACGCACACACACACACACACACACACACACGAGTTTAATCCTTGATTTTTTTTAATGATCATTTGCTTTCTCTATAAGAAGGACCATGCCACCTACCATTCTAAGAGCATAATACATTGTCAAGTTCAAAATAGACAACTATCAATTATCTCAGTCACCTTAAAAGTACCCTGCCATACTTGGTAGTTCTCAAAGTAGAATATCCTATTATTCCTGTTTTAACTTCACCACATCTGTCATGTAGCATGTGTGGCCAATGATTTATCTAAGAAGAGGTAGTGGATATTTTTCAAATATTTACTTATCCCTAAGGAAGATTAATTCACATTTTTTGCAAGAAGCCAATTCCATTTTACCAATTGTCCAATATGTCACTTGTTGGTTACATGTCTATCATAATTCCAACAACCCCCAGAGAAAATAAAGAAACTTAGGGATGTGATCTTTAGCCCTAATATTCTTAGAAATTAGACAAAGACAGATGTAAGTATTTCATAAGAGATCAAATGAGCACTCTCTCTCCAGGTACGTACTCGTATGTAGGAAGGAAGGAGGGGAGGTAGATGAGTAGATCAGTGAAGGAAGAAGTGAGAGGAAAAAGGAAAGAAGGGATATACTCATAAACAGGCAGTTTCTAGGTATAGGCCATGACATATATATGTACGTAGGGATCACTTGATGAACTCACTTAACAGACCATCTCAAAACATATTTTTTAACGTATGGGAACATTTTATCATCTCGCATAAAAAGTAAATTAAATGTTATGTAGAGTTGTGTTTCAAGAAACAGAGAAGTATGGTCCTGACATAAAAATACCACAGATCAGAGCCTTTTTATCCTCTAGTTGTACAACAACAAAAAACTTTGACTCCTGACAACAGAATTTTAGGCATCAACCAACAAATAAGGAGATATGTTTTGCTCTGGCTGGTGGAAACCTGTTGACTGTGATGCTGGAAGCATCAGGCTTGATCCATCCATCAGTGCTGACTTCTCAGGATTATCAGGAAGTTCACTGCATCCTATCAAAGCTGACCATGGGCCCCTCCCTCTTAATCTATCTCTCCATTCCTCTCTTATATTGTGAGCACAGAACTAGCACACTCTAATCCTTTTGCATAAACCCTCTTCGCCAATCCCTTTAGCCTCAAAGGCTCTGATTTGATATTTGCAACCAAGTAATATTTTTATTTAGTAATCTGTGATATTTTTATGCCATGACCATGCTTCTCTGTTTCTTGCAACACAACTCTATGTTGCTTTTATTTTTTTATGTGAGATAAGTATAGAACATATATAGCATCAAGGTACTTATTATCTTTTATAGAATCTGGAGATTTTGCAATAATCTGATGAAAATAAATGATATTATCAATGCCTCCAAGAGGTCTGTTGGCTCAAGTTCGATGGAGAAATTTAAAAGTGAAATTAGAACTGCAGTCTAGTGTACACCAAACCATGTACATGACGATAGAAGAAACAGCTCTCAGTACATTATCTGCTTAATGTGTGTAGGAACTTTACATGCATTATTTCTATCCTGAATAACAATTATAAAACTTGTAGGCAATAATACACCAATTTTGTAGATGAGGCAACAGATTCAATTTTAGAGAATTTCCCTGAGGTTACAGTTAGTGGCAGAGCTATCATTTTTAACAAGGTTTATGTGACAAGGAATCTTCTTTAAAGAAAACTTCAGGTGCAGCTATCAAGTGGTGCCATGATTGGTGTACTAATAAACTAATAAACAAGAAATGTAATACCAAGAATGGTATTATGTTAATTTCCCTTAAATTAATGAAAACAATAGTAGAAGGTAGAAAGTCAATAGTACTCTTTTAGATTTTTAAATGAAAATGCTTGGCATGATTATACAAAAGCTTCTTCAGAAACATTAAGATTCATGCTACTGAATTCATAAAAGGATGCTATTCTCATCAAGTCCTTCCATGTGATACACACGTACATCAGATGTAATAAAAAGCATTTCAGAGCCACTTCAAAAGGCCAAGAGTCCATCCGTTAATAATGATATTGATTGAAGCTATTACATGCACATGTGTACATACACATTTAAAGATTAAATGTGAATTTTTGTATTAGGTACTTATTATGTATTAGCAAATGAACACACACACAGTGCTTCTGGTAGGCAAGCCTTCTTGGGACGCAGATTTCTGCTTAGTTAAATCTTTCCCTCCCCTTGACTGCGAATCCCACTGGTTCTTGCTAAAAACAGTATTAGACTGAAAAGGTATATGTGCTTGATGTAATTTCTATCCTTGTAAAAAGCAGGTATTGCACATCTGAAATTGCTACTTTTCCTCTCTAATATTACTGTCATTTTATGGTGTGCTGTATAATTAAGTTTACTGCTACACAGGGGCGTTTGGTAGAGTTCCTATTTCTTACCTATGGCTTATTTTTACTCCACGTGATAAATTAACAGACTGCAAAATATAATTTCAAATCCCAGCTATTTTTAGTGAGTCTTTTACCCTCTGGAGTTTTATTAAGGAATGTGGTACCTACATGTTATATTAACCTAGATACTGCATGTAGCTAGTCTCTGTTTCTAGTTTTTAAACTAAAAAAAAAAAAAAAAGAAAAGAAGAAATTTAAATAAATATTTTAGAAAATTCCACCAGGATAAGAAAACCATCAGAAAAGTGATATCAAAATCCTAGGTAAAAATTATAATCATCATAGATTGCCATAATATTATGATTATGGAGAACCTGTGATACTAGTTAGCAGGGACAGTGGGAAATGAAAAGAAGCTTTTCAGATTAAAAAGCGGGAATAAAGAAGGATGTACTTGATGTTACAATGTATTTTAGAACAGAATAATGGCATAATGCCATGCTTTATCTCCTAGCTTTGCCTACCTATAATACTTTAAATTTATGATTATTTTAGCGTTTGTGTCTGACTTGGAATTTGATTTTAGAAGAGGTCCATGGTCATCTTAAGCTCTTTCCCATGTATACATCTTTTGAAATACCATTTTCTCTCCATGAATTAAAACATACACATTAACAGTTGAAGGACTGGTGGTAGAAGTGTATGAAGAGTACTCTTTTTAGATTTTGTGCAATTTTGATTGTAGTAATTCTATTTAGATGACCTATTCTTCTACTGCCTTGCCCTAGCCTCCTATAGGAGGCTACTGATCAAATTCCAGTGGGAACTTGCAATTGCCTCCTGTTACAGAAGAAGGAATTTTAAGTGAGCGACTTACCCAAGGTTAAAGTGACGGTCAGGATCATGGTGGAATCTTGAAACTAACTTTCTGGACTTTACATACACAAATAAAAGATTCCATTGCCCCCACTAATACCAATCACTTAAAGTACTAGCTGGAATACCTAGTGAATTCATTGGTTAACAATGACTGTTATGAGGAGGGAAGGAGAAATGATAGCAAGCCTGACATATACTTTCTGTCTCTCCGCCCAAGGTGCTTTCTCCCCTGTGCTTCTCAAAACAGCAGTTCATATTTCTAATTTGAAGGGAGAATGTATGCATCCCTAAGGGGCTGGAGCAAAGCTAAGCTTTTTAATGGTTTTTATTATGTGTATAAAAAGATACATATATGTAAATTTGGATCTGACTCCAAAATACTATAATGTTGTTTGCTTTGTTTGAAAAAAATAGCATTGGCCTTCTGATGCAAATTAATGGACTGAGTCAATATGTAAACTACAAATGTACCATCAGGTGGGTGAAGATTTTTGAAGAGCTGTACAAGTCCATGCGTCTGAGTAACTTGTTTTGGAATCTTACCATCGTGAAGCTATAAATGACACTTTTTTAAAAAGTAATTGGAGAAACTGACTAAATTCACAACAATAAATTAATAATTTACATAAAATGAGTCAAATGAAGTGAATAGATTTCTAAGAATATGTCAGTTACCAAAATTAACTTAGAAAGAAATAGAAAATTTTGAGTATACTCCATAATTGTTATGAAGGTTCGATATTAGTAAAGATGAGAATTTTAAAAATCCATGTTGTTAAACTGAAATATAAAATGGCAGGAAAATCTGTATTAATTTTAGAGAAATGAAGTCCAAAAGAAATGCATATGAGCATACAAATATTCATGTAAATATAGAAATTATACAGATACAAGTATTGGTAATATTTGTACCATACAATATTGAATTAATAAGACACAAATACAAACTGGAGCTCATCTCAGGAATTAAGGTATGAGGCAATGCCTAGAACTTTATTAATGACATTCACTGTGTTAAAAGATTAAAGGAGGAAAATAACCTTACGATCACCTCACTAAATGCAGAAAAAAACCTCATTCATATTGAACAGCTATTATTGATTTTCTTAAGTCAATAAGTTTGGAATAGACAAAATATGTCTTAACTTGTTAAAAGTCATCTATCAGAAATCTACAGCTAATACAAAGATTGATCCCTAAGGGCATTTCTGTTAAAATTATTATCATTACAAGGACGTTTGCTATCAATCACATTTGCATAGCTTTTCTAATGTATTAAAACTCATAAATAGTTAAAATTATAAGTACTAGAAAGAAAAAATATCAATTCCTAACATCAGTATCTACCCAAATTTGAGGGAATGAGATTTTTTAAAAATCTAATAAGTGTTAGACTATTTCCTAGATAAAAGGTCAATGTAGGCAAGATTACCAGTACAAAGATATTTATTACATTATTCACTATATAAGCAAAAAGAGTGGAAAAACGCTTCATAAGGAAATAATTAAATAATTTTGTATAACATGTCATAGAATAATATGGAGTCTTTCAATGAGAATATAATAAATCCACATGTACAAACATGGACTTTTGCCCACTTATGTGTGTGTATGCCTATATTTATATATGTCTGTGGGTGAGTATATATGCATACAAATACATATATTTTATGTGTGTGTGTGTGTGTGTGTGTGTGTGTGTGTGTGTGTGTACTGCCTTATATATGTCTTCACTTTCTCTTTGAATAAAATGGTTCTTTAGATCATAGTACCATGTTCATCTATGTCTTTATATTATATGGCACCCAGCAAAATACCACCCCAACCTGAATCCCATGACACAAGCTTTCTGAACATGACCCATTTTCTAGTGAAGTCCCCACATAGATATCCAGGTTGGTGGAACTACTGCTCAGGCACAAAGAGGTATGCATTTTTTCTCTTGCCAGCCAGAAGCCCAAGCGTTGCTTATGACTTACCATCTATCCCCTTTTCTGAATAATTTACTTTTCCCTACTGAGTAACACACACAGAGCACAGCTCAGCTGAACTGTGTTCCCTTCCAACTGTTTTATTTCTAACTAATATTTAAGCCCCTTCTTGATGCATACTGTTCATTAAACAAACGTTGTATGTTAACACAGTGTGGACTGGTGACGCAGATTTGCATCTATATATTTAAACACCCTGTCCCCAATGTGTTAAGTCCTCTGATAATTTATTCCTTATCTTCTTTCTATATTATTTTCTATCTTTGTCATAACAATGGACATGGTTTAAGGTACATCCCAAGTGAAATCTGTTCTCTGAAGGTTTCTCTGAAGCACTTGTCTGTCTCTCCTTCAAACTGCAAACTTCATTTTACCCCTTACTTTGCTCAGCCCCTAGTTGGTGCATGAGGTATAGCAGGAGGTACCCTACAATTTTGCAACGTGTCAACACTTAAACATACAGTGAATGGTACACATGCTTTATGCTATATTTAAATATTGACATAAGGAAGTAAAACTGTCACCTGTGTAAGATGTATCACTCACTATTATAGGGAGGCCAAATTGTTACAGTTACGAGTAAATTATCAGATAATTGGCAACTCTATAATGAACTCTAACAGCACCGCATTTAACACAGTGCTAATATGAAGGCTCATTCTTTACTAAAATAAATCTCAGTTATCTAGCCTTTCACCTACACATTCCTCAGTGCCCCCCCGAACCATTTCACGTTATAGAGCAAAACGGTCACGAGTGAGCTAAAACTAATACAGGATCCTAGAAAATAAGCTTAACACAGTACATCGAATGCATCATTTTTGATTCACATTCATACCACCTTCTCCCTCTGCATTCCTTTTCTTTTTTTTCTTTTTTCTTTTTCTTTTTTTTTTTTAAGCTGAGCCATCCTGCTACCTGTTGGCAGCTCAGCTGCTGCTCAGCTCGGGCTGGACTCGAACTGCTGTTGCTCAGAGCTCAAACTCTTGAGCGAGCTCTTAACCAACTGAGCCACTCGGCCGGCCCTGCATTCCTTTTCTTATTCAGTGTGTTTCTTAAAATCATAATTATCTTTGCCTCTCTCCCCCTCTTTCTCTCTCTCCCTCTCTCCCTCTGTCTCTCTCTCTCTCTCCTGTCTCTCTACTTCTTTCCATTCATCCACCCAGTCTGGCTCTCTCTCACTCAACCTTTCTTGCCTTCTAGGTACATCCAGTCTGGGACCATGTCAAGTTGATCTTGCTTCCACTAAATTTTTGTCTGTCTAACTCTCTTCCTTTTTATGAGCACCAACACTCATTGACTTAGTCTTCCAAAAACCATTCTTGATTTCCTCATTCACTATTGCTTTTTATGCCCTCAGTATTTATTTTAACTTCTCATAATGTACAATTTACTATATTTTGTACTGTAAACTCCCAGGGGCAAAATATATATTTCAGTTCATAGTTTTCTATTCCCCTTAGTAACTAGCACTTTCCTCTACACATACTCATTAAAGGTTTTTTTAAGGGAATTTTAGATGCCTTCAAAAAAACTGAATACTCAGTGTTCCAGAAGCAACTGCTTAGTGTTGCTTTATGCTTCAAGGTTGATTTTTCTATTAACAGATAGGGACTGAGCACCTACTACATCCCAGGCCTTCATGCTATAGCTGAAGATCCAGCAGTAAATATGACACATACAGTTCTGAACTCAGGTAACGTACAGTGTTGGAGAGGATGTCAATGACAAACAGATAATTAAACATTTGTTAAGTGTTTAAAACGATTCTTGCAAGGAATTTAGAAAAGAAAGCCTATCTCCAGGTAGTTACTGTACTATCCATCAAAAGGTATGGCAGCAAAATTGAATCTAAAAAGCAGACTAAGAATTTCACTTGTGATTCACAATGACCTTGGACAACATCCTTGTAATAATTCCATTTGACTTTGTTAAATGAGGACGATCATTTTCATAATTGACTAATTCCGTGATACTGATGGTAGTTAATGTGTTGTTTTAACTCATTTAGGAGAATTTAAATTTCAAGTAGAAGTTCTTTGTTACACAGATGTTCTTTTGTCAGTCCCTGAATAATTCAAAGAAATACAATAGTACATATCTAATGAGACTGCCGCGTATTCATAAAAACGAGAAGGGAATGGTTATTATTTTTCTCATTTAATTTTTTAAAATGTTCCTTTATCAATGTAATAGTAATCTTGTTACGGAAGCAAATAGCATCCCTGTTGATTTTTTTCCTCCCCAAAACTGAGTATCACATCTGGTGGATAAGACAATCACTTTATGTTGCCAATTTCTGAAAGTACTGATTTTTAGGTGAAAGGGGAGACTTCCATATCCCACAACCTGAAGAGATATTTATACTTAAAGTGCTTACACTTACACCAATGTATTACATAGAGGCAGGTTCTTTATAATTATTTCCCATATATTTACTATACTTATTATCTAGCTTTCATTTAGGATTTATTTCCCCTATAATGTGCTAAATACTTTAAATGAATCATCTCATGAAGTCCTTATAGTAGCCCTATGTATTAAAAATTACAATAACCTCTATTGGGTTAAAAGAAAGCCTGGCTACCTGAAACATTTTAAGGTTAAGCCCTCAATGAAAAGGAAATAGACTCACTTCTTTAATTGACTCCTTTAGAGATTAGCAGCCCAAAGTTTTGGGGAAAATGCAATAGGTGGCCTTTTTTGTTTATTTGTTTTGCAAACTTTGAAGTATACCTCTTTCTAATTGGGATCTTTTCCTCCAGTTTGTTTGCCATAAGTAGCGAGAAACAATAGGTACCTGGTGGAAAACAGTGAATTGTAACTGGTACAAGGAGAAGCTTAGAAAAAGAGGTTTGACAGAGATAAAAGTGTGAAAATATATTTATCTTGGATTCAAAATTATCAAAACTATGTGACCCCTACGAATTTCAAACTAGACGATAAAATTAAGTAATTTGGCTTGGGTGGAATTTTATATGATTTTCTAGGTCAATATTGATAAGTTACTTAAATGATAAGAAAACAAAAAATAAAAACCTCGTAAATCTAGAAATGTCATCATTCAGAGGTGTGCCCTTAAATATTCTTTTTGTAGTGATGGTTTCCTTTATGAAAGGAATTTCAGGACTGATAGGAAAGCCATCATTCCTATCCCTGTTAAAGATTCCAGAACATAGATATTTTAGTCAATAATTCCTTTTTTAAGGCTTGAACGTAAATTATTAAGCTGTATACAGGAAAAAAGATGCAGAAATGACATTCAGGGTCATTATTAGGTGACATGATTTCTCTGTCAACTCAAAGTAGAAGGCAGATTCCAGATGAACATTCTAGTTACAAATACATAGTCTCAATTGTAATGTTGTTTTAAGTTCTTTTTGTCGGTCATTTTACTTGATACCTTACATATTTTTTTTTCTCTTTTCTCTCTTTTCTATGTGTTTGTGCATGAACCTTTAGTTTTGCTTTTCTGATTTTAGAGAAAAGCAGAAAAAATTTAACAACTCAATATAAGATCTAGTGTCATTTTGATGTGCTTGCAGGACCTAAAACAGATTTCTAGAAAAGTGTGTAAATATCATTATTTGAAATTATTTTTACTGAATTTGCTAAGAATGCAATGAGGAATTGGGCAAATACTCTTGGTCAATTACTCTGGAATACTGTTTTTAAAATTTCATAAAATAAAATGCCAACATCAAGTCCATTTTGTTTGTTTCTTGTTTGTTTTTCCATTTAAACCGAAGGACATGTTCCTACCTATGTAGTGCTAGATTTGGAATCTTTCTTTAGGAGAATTTTGCATTTTCTCCAAAGTTCCTATTGTTATAATTACATTTAAAAATCGTCCCTGAAAACTTTCTTACATGTATTTAGGCAAATATAAAAAAGAAAGCAATAAATTAATGAGGCACTGTTTCAATTCAGAGTGAATTTAATTGTGTGACTTTTTAAACTAGTTTCTAATCTTGTGGTTTTTCCTTCTGGGTGAGGCTATTGTGAGAAGATCTTCCACTGTTAATTATGCCCCATCTTGATCATTAAAGGTAGTTGAGTGGACACTGGCATCAAAATCAGGCCTGGAAGAAAAATGCTACTTCATTTATGCTAGTGACTTGCTCAGTCAGCTATGGAGACTTGTTGAACTTTTACAGTGTCCCCTAGGGCTGCAAAAGAGATAATGATATTATGCATGCATATTGTTGACATTTACTTTTAATATACCCTCTGATGGTTAAGGAGAAAAAGTGTAGCACAGTAGAAAACTAAAAAAAATCAAAGATTTTGATTATTTGAAAAACTCGTCTATAAAAGATGATTTTTGGAATATTTTCTTATACCATCAAAAAGGAAATTGTGGGATTAAATGTGTCTTGATTTTACTTCACTGAAACAAAAGAAGAAATAAGGTAGAATATGCTACTCAGCCTGGCTTGCTTTATTTCTATTGTACTTTTTAAATGTATACAGCTTTGCAATATTTCTCTACTGCATAGTAATTAAAATATACATTTTTCCATACACATGAACAGAAAATGATTTAATAAATTCGATTGTCCTATAGATTAGACTCAACATCTTTATGATCATCTCAGTGATGACTTGAAAAGATGACTTCAGAAAATCGCCTTGCAGCGGTTAGCCATCCATGCATTTGATTCCTGAGCACCTATTCCCTTGTTCGTCACTGGGAATATGGATACAAATAATGCACATTTAAAGATGGGATCTGTGATCCGCATCTTGAATGATCCGTAAGACTGTACCAAATGGGGAACGCATTGCCGATAGAAGGTATCTCTTGTATAAAAGTCAGAAAAGGGGAAAAGAAAAACAGACTATTGAAAAACTGCACTTGGGTTGTATTGGCTTATAGTGTATAAAATGCAATTAGTAGAAAATTAATTAGAAAATTGCCCATATCTTATTAGAGTTTCAAAAAATATAATATATATGAAGGTTTTTTTATGTGGCTATTCTCTTTCATATGAGAAATATATTTTAAAACTACTTGTTTTATGTGGTACACATATTTAACAATGTATTAGCTTTAGAAAATAACTATTGATTAATATCTACCTTTTGGTGTTTTTTCTTTTGTTGTTGTTGTTTTTTTTAAATAGCATGGGTAAATTCAGGGAACTGGAAAATGCTAAACTGAGGATCATTACAAATTAACTCAATACAGGAACTCATAAATCTGTTTTTGGGTTGTTGCCATTGCGTGAGTGGTCTATTTTTGTGTTTTTATTAATACTGTTGACTAGCTAGAACAGGTGACATTTTTATCCCTTTAGGCTGTCCATTAGCCAAATGAAGGGCCATCTGGAAAAGGATTCTGTTCATTGAAAAATGTGACAGGGCTGATGGCTTTTTAACTGCTAGTCATCCATGATTGCTGGTAAACACTAGAAATTAGTGTTGATCCTGTCAGAATAAAGAAGTTAGTCAAGTACTTAGAGATAAAGCAGGGGAAACACCTTTTAACCAGGCATGCTCATCAACTCAGATTTTTTTAAAAACCTGCCTCAGGTTTACTATTTTTAAAAAAATCATATATCAACAGTAGTGTTAAAAATACTATAATTATACTCGATGATTGTAATTTGATGGAAGCTATAAAGAATTCTGTGGCAGGAAAATACGAAGGGAATATCTTGATAAATTCTAACTTGGATAACTGAGGGAATAAAAAGGTATATCCATTATGATACAGTTTGTTGGCAATTACCACAAAGTACTATTTTATGATATCGGTGCTCAGATGAACAGAAGGAGATGGTTTTGATGGCTGGCTCCCAGCAGCAGGTCATTTAGAGTCTTGTCATAATCACAATTAAAGGGTCTCTAATAGCAACGTGTTAGAGGGATTTTAGTGGTCACTCCCATCAGCACCGTCATTTGTCATATGAAGTTTCTGCATCCTAGAGGGGCTAGGTAAGCTGCCCAGGTTTACGGTTCTTTCGTGGCCAGAATGGCAATGCCTCCTAAAGGAAACCCCAGAGAAGCAAATATTTCTATCACAATGGTTCTGCATTTGATTCCTGAATTGGAAGCTAGCGGAATCAGTGTGCAGTTTGTTCTGTTTTAATTTATTTCCTCAACAGAATCATGAATGCATATCAATTCAACTATTCTATGTAGCTTAAAAACATTAAGCAATAAATCTTGGGCATTTATATATTTTTTTTCTTATAATCTAAATTATAAACACATATTCATTCCAACATATTATTTTACAGTAGCTTTGATCATAATGCATTTTCATACTTCATCAGAATTAGAGCTACTGTCATGGTAGAGTACAAACATTGTTTTTCCCTGGAAAGAATATTCATATTTAAAATCTAAGAACTGCCTAATGAGCCTTTTGCTGAAAATATTTGTCCCTCAGTTTCCTTATACCAATATATTGACTACTATTTACTACTACATATTACAAATGCATGTATATTAATCCTATTTGCAGTGGTGGGGAAGAAAAAAGGAAGAGGTACAAAAAAGGACAAGAGGCAAAAGTCTCCCCAGACTGTGGTGATGATAAGGATGAGAGGCATTGCCAGACCTGCATAACTAGCCTTGGAGGGATTTACAATTTACAGCACGTTTTCAATCCCAGCGCCTCTACTGTGGCTCAGACTGGTGTCTTCTAAGAGCAGATTTGAAATCACCTTTCTTCTTAAATCTTGTCAAAGACTTCCCTTGCAGGGATAAGCACCAAAGTGCTTACACTATCCACCAAAGCCCTGTGTGGTCTTCCCTTTGTAAAATCTTATTTCCCACCATGTTATCCCTTCTCTCTACCTGTGAGTCCTTTTTTCAGGCTCCAGACACAGTATCTTGACACACCAAGTCCTTCTGCCTGGAATGTTCTTCCTTCCTTTATGTACCTAGTTCAGTCAATCAAATTGCAGCACAATGTCTTTGTCCTCACAGACGTCTTTTCAAACCTCCCTAAGTACATCGCACTGCCCTTAATACAAGTTCTCGTGGAATCACACAGCTCTTCTTCATAGGAATCACTACAGTCACAATTTTACACATATGCATACAATGATTTGACTATGCTCTCTGCTCTTGGGCTAGAACATAAGCTCCCAGAGCACAGAGACCATGCTGCCTTCTGTCTATCAACGTCAGTGCAGAGCGAGTAGAATGGATAACTAAATTCCTGTAGCCATTTCTATATTCTTATTTTGTAAATTAGGAAACTGAGCCTTAAACTGTGTGCACTGCATGTGGTCTCAAAGTGGGCATCCATTGACCTCAAGCTTTGATGTTGAATCTATTTTTGCAAGAACCTGTTTTTCTTCATGCTTATTCTTTAGGAATGCCCACTTAACTTACTCTCTTAACTTACTTACAATCACTTAACTTACTCTCCTATTTCAAATGAAGTTCTCATTATATCAAGTTGTTTTTTACATGTCTGGTGCTCCTCTCTCACAAGTGCAAAAAATTACAAGACATGGTTTAATGTTTCTAAAATTAAAATATTTTCATTTTACTCTCCTAAAATAATGGTAAAGTTTACTTTTTATCATTTTTTTTCACAGTCCTTATTTGTATGGTCATGGAGAAATATTATTTAAACAGTAAGAAGTTAACTGCCTCTCATTTGGATATAGGTTTATAGGGTGTGTTTTTTTAAAATAAATGTGTTTAAAATTTAACTTTAAACACTTGCTTCAGTGATCATCAACTTCAAAAGTAATTACCTGTAATTTTGCCTTGTCACTGCAGCATGAAAAATGTTTTTCCTACCACCCTGACTTTTATTTGATGTCTATCTCTGGATGGATATAGCCTAGACAAGGCTAAACACTTTTTACCGGTGTGCCCTGAAAGGACTCTTATTGATGTTGAAGCTTTTTAAGAGGAGTTCAAAAAAATGAAAGCAATGGGCTTTGTCATGCCACCAGAAACAAAGTGGTTTTAGTTCGTAAAGAACTGCTTAGAACAACATGGCAGGCCGTACAATCAAATTATTTTGACTGCTTGTCTAACACGAAGGCAACATTATCAACGGACATCCTGCCGCTCTGAGATAAGACTGGAGAGAAAGCCCTGGGAAAGCTGTGTTTATCTTACAGGAGACGAGGAGTAGGTAATTTGGACATTTCATATTTAATAAAAACTATTTAAATCAGAAACCATCAGACCTGCACTGATGGGACTTATATGTACATTGTACGTAGCGTCTGTCGCCAAAAAAAAACCAATTGAATTCATTTCATTTTTAAGAAGTCCTCTTTAAAACGAAGGAAGCATGCTAAATGCTTGGAATTACTTTTAAATGAAACCATACAGCTGACATGAACAAAAGGAGACCTCCAAAAGTACCCTGTGATGATAGGGAGAGAAACTGGCTAGCACAACACTTGACTTGTTTTTCCATAGGAAGTTTGATCTGTGCTGCAATGAAAATATTGAAAATGATTTCTGGTCCTCGCTGATACCACAAATCATAACTTGCATAAAGTTATAGGGGTAATCAAAGAACCATTTGCATGGTGATTCATATGTGCACATGCCCACACAGGAAATGCTCACTGTTTTACAATCAGGCATGCAAACATTTTTCATTCATCCTCCATTTTATTAAAGCTGAGGAAAGAAGGAAAAGATGGGATCAAATAAAAAAAAAATGAGGTTAGAAAGCAAAGCAGGCTCACTTTTTAAAGTCAAAAATTTACTTGCAATATATACTCAATTTTCAAGCAAACTGTATTTCATAAAGTAATCCTAGAAATGGCTTTTTTCACAGCAAAGGGCATTGTAAATCTTCAAATCAAAATGTAAAATACTCAACCTTGAACTCCTATGCTGAATAAATCATAATAATTATAATCTCATTCTTTAAGAAATCACATTATACAGGTAGGTGAATAGGAGCCAAGGAAAACTGTTTTTATTCTTTCTAATAATATAGATTTACTTAACGTCTGATTTAGTTATACACTGAGAAGGGGTGTGTGTGTGTGTGTGTGTGTGTGTGTGTGTGTGTGTGTGTGTGTTTTGGGTGTGTGTGTGTGTAACATTAGAACTCTAAGATATATATGAAGATAAAATAGTTTCTCTGAGTAGAAGAGATATTTGTCCACCACCACCTGAGTTTTCTGCAAAAGAGTCCTGCAAGCTTATTAAGAATTTTAGCTTCATTTTGGAAGTGCCCCGTAAGAATTTTTGGGCATAACATTCTAACTGAATGCATGAGAGCAATCACTGCTAGTCCTTGAGCAGGGGAAAAATACACACACACACACACACACACACATACACACACACACACACCAGGGGTGCCAAAACAATGTATATCCATTTTAAGAGATGTTACCTATGCTCAAGCAGTAGTTCGCTGTAATCAGAAGTGTCTGGATGCTGATGGTAATCACTTTGAGCACCTCTTGTTATTGCAGAAGTCAAATGTGACTTGTATTCATCTTTGGTTATTGGTATATATTGAGTATTACAATTTTAATACAGTTTTTTCCTTTCTTAAAATGTGTATATATATTTTTTGGCACCCTCTGTACATATGATGTTTGACAATTAAGTTTGTGAACTTGTTGCTACGACATTGCTAACCTTTTCTGATATTAGTGGGATCATTCATTATGAATTTGTACCAAATGGACAGTTAACCAAGTTTACTATTTGGAAGTGCTGAAAAGGCAGCATGAAAAAGTTAGACGACTTGAACTTTTCGCCAACAATTCATGGCTCTTGCATTACAACAATGCACCAGCTCACAAGGAACTCTCTTTGAGGGAGTTTTTAGCCAGTAAACAAATAACTGTATTGGGACACCTCCCTACTCACCTGATTTGGTCCCCGATGACTTCTTTACCTGAAGGTAAAGGAAATATTGAAAGGAAGACATTTTGATGACATTCAGGACATCAAGGGTAATATGACAGAAGCTCTGATGACCATTCCAGAAAAAAAGTTCCAAAATTGTTTTGAAGGGTGGACTATGCACTGGCATCGGTGCACAACTTCCCAAAGGGAGTGCTCTGTAGGTGATTTTAGTGATATTCAGCAATGAGTTATGTAGAACTTTTTCTAGGATGAGTTCACAAACTTAATTGTCCGACCTCATACATACAGGAAAGTACATAAAACTTAAATACAAGGTTTAATAAGTATTATAAAATAAATAATGATGGTCCTCATCAACCAAATAATGAAAGAATTTAAAGATGCTAGCAACTCAGAAGTTCCCACCTCACCTTTCTTGATTTAAACTTCTATCCTCCCCACTAGAAATAACTGCTAGCCTGAGTTTTATAACAATTCCTTTTATTTTTCTTTACACTTTAAGAAACCATGAAATTTATTATTGTATCTTCCTTTTTTTATTCAACATCACGTTTTCAAGATTAATCCATATTGTTTGTATTAACATATTGTTCATTCGTTGCAAATGCTAATTCATCATATAGGAATGTTGCACAATTTATTCATTCTACTGTTGAAATTTTATGTTGTTTCAAGTTTGGGGGTATCATGACATTTTTGTTTTCTCAAGTTTTGAGGTATTATGAATAAAGCTGCCTTATGTATTCTTGTATATGAACACACTCATTCAGTTCTCTGGTCTAGGGAATGGCTTAGGGATGAAGTATCGGGATATGCATTTACTTAACTTGACCAGATAACTCAAATGTTTTCCAAAGCTATATTAATTTACACTGTCACCAGCAATATGAGAGGTTTTGGGGGTTTTTTTGTTTTGCTTTTTTAGTTGAGCCATCCTGCCACCTGTTGGCAGATCAGCAGCAGCTCAACTCAGGCCGGGGCTCGAACTGCTGTTGCTCAGAGATCGCACTCTTGAGCGAGCTCTTAACCAACTGAGCCACTCAGCTGGCCCTAATATGAGAGTTTTTATTGATTGACATCCTTGTCAGTAGTTGCTATCTGACTTCCATCTCCCTCTCCATCATTTTCACCATATCCTTCTCTGGAGCTCTGCCTCTCTCTCTCTTTGCTCCCTTCTGTCCTCTCTCCCACCAAACAAGTAAACAAAGAAAAACAAAAAAGTAAAAGAATAACCCAAAACTGTAACATCACTGAAGTAAAATATCAAGCCTCCCTATAAGTGTTGAGTCTGCTTCTAAACTCTTTATATAAAAAATTATAATTTTTTCGTTATACTATTATGTTTGCACCAATCATCCTAATTATTAACACTTTATAACAAACTTTTCATTTGATAGACTAACTGCTTCCAATTTGTTCTGCCTCAAGAAGGTCTTGAGTCTTTGCATTTCTACAAAATTTTAGCATCAACTTCTCGAGATGTTTTTATGTTCTGATTGATATTGTTCTAAAATGCTGTTACCTAATTTTGTTTTGTTTTAATTATAATTGGAAATTATCTGGGCTTATGAGTAATTTTATTATTTTCTCCCTCATCCTTTTTATATTAAAAAAATTAAAGCCTTATAGGTAATATATGAAAAAAATTGTACAAATTGCAAATTAAATTTTCGATTTTCCTTTATCTTGGAAGGGATTCAAAATCATTTTGTACTATAGTAGTACATCTAAAATATTTCCTTTTATTTAGGATGTCTAATGTGGGCCCCCCAAGGAAATAAGGTTTGCAATTAAGAATTTCAGGTTTTCTATCTAAAACAAAAGGATTTACAGAAATGTTTTCATATAGTTAACTTCTTATGATTAAGTTCTCTCTTAATCTTTCTGATTCCCAATCATTTTTTTTAATTTTTTTATTGTTAGTTTTAGGTGTACAGAACAATGCAATAGTTATCCTTTTCACCCTCACAAAGTAACAACCCCCCTCCCCTCATCTACTGCCCTCCCACCCCCGATATCATGCTTACCTATTACAATTCCAATCTTTTTCTTGAGTAGTAAATTAATTAGAAGAAAGCATGCATTAAAAAAGGCAAGTAAGACAGTTTTATACTAAAATGATTAAAAGGTTAAATATACCATCTAGTAAACTCATTGCATGTATTTAACCCAACTTTTTTTTTTTAATGAAAAAGTTGATGACATGTTATTGATGGAGATACCCTAAACACAATATAGTAATTTTTTCTTGTCTCTTCTTATAGTTAAAAACTACAAAGGACATTGTTGCTTGAACTTTCTAAATGTGTTCAAAATATAATTGTCTCTAATGCTAGTTAAGCTTCTACTGCTGTTAAAAAAAAAAAGAGTACTGCAACTTAGAAATAACTCGACAGTCTGTGTTAGTTAAAACTGAAACACACAGAGCATGACCTGTCACCTCTCTCTCTTTCTTTCTCCCTCTCTCTCTGACTCTCTCTCTCTCTCTCTCTCTCTCTCTCTCTCTCTCTCTCTCTCCTGAATTTTTGCTATTACTAATTTTCTGCAAGTGATATAGTGACCTTAGGGCTGATTAATTAGCTGTTGGCTTACGTATTTTACAACATTAATTGTAAAAGCCCTCACTGTTACTTCATGGTTTGATTAACCCTGTTAGTGTGTAGAATTAGCAATGGAGAAGGCTCGTTAGATTGTCTCTGACATTTTGAAAGGATTTTAACTCATATATGTGAGCATAGCACTTCTAGGCTGTTTTTGGAAGCTCAGGATACCATTCAGATCAGCCAATCTTTTGATAATCACTTATTTTTCATGGCTGTTCCCCTTTCTGCCCCCAGGCATTTCCCTTTGGTTTTACCATAAATTTTCTCCAATATTGTAATTTTAAAAAATCTACTATAATAACTTTTAAAGTCTGAATTAAGTGGCACAGAAACTATTGCTTTAAAAGAGACTAAATCGGCGTGGCTGGGTAGCTCAAGTGGTTAGAGCACAGGCTCATAGTGCTGAGGTTACCAGTTCGATTCCCACATGGGCCAAGGAGATATACCCTCCACAACTAGATTGAAGACAATGACTTGACTTGGCTCTGATGGGTCCTAGAAAAACACACTGTTCCCCAATAAAATTTCAAAAACAAAATAGAGAGACTAAATCCATGGTCTAGCTTAGCCTCTTCTCAGGTGAGGTCCTACATATTTTGAGAACAAAACAGTCCAGCCAGGATAAGGCAGGTCATGTTAGTGGCTAAGTAATTTCCTACTTGTTAAACATCCTTTGGAAACTTCATTAAATGTCTCAAGCCACAAAAATGTCTATTTACAAATGTCTCTCTCATTAGGGGCTAGTGCTTACAAGAGAGTAGTTAACTTCCAGAATAATTTAAAATAATTAAGGTATAACTAGATTATAAAAAGAAAATGATTTAAGACTAGGTTGCCTAATTTCTCAACTTTTGGGGTTTGTAAGCTCATTTATTATTCTTGCCCATGATACTGAAAAGTTTATTCTGTTGTTGTTTTTTTAGAATATGCAAATACTTAATTACCCACAATATACAGAAAAGACAGTGGCCTCATCTATCCAAATTAAAAAAAGAAAGATTCTGTAATATCATATACCAAAACACCTGTCGATCAATGTTATACTAGCTCAGAAGAGCTCACAAATGGAATATATTTGCTTAAAGGTCTAATTAAAAGAATGTAAAAATATTCTCAGGTCAAAATTAACATTTAAGATTTTAATGAGGTTTTTCACTCAATCAATATGTGTTGATGCATCAAGGCTTCTTTTTGTTTCTAAACTTAAAACGCAAGTCAAGATTGATCTTGTCATTTGTTTTGCAGCCCTCACATGGCTCCCCTTTGATTTCTATGCCTAACCTGACTACTGCTGCATGAAAGTAACATGAGACCTCTGTGTAGTTGAATGGAAACACCAAGTCCAAATTTTATGAGAGAAGCAAGATGCAAGGATAATGAATTGACAGTGTACTTGGATAGTATACAAGATAGTATACTTGGTGCCATTTCTATCATCGCACTTAACATCTCACATCATATAATATAATGTTTGCTGATGCTTGTCAATTGTTCACTTTTATGTATGGAATATATGCACATACAAGTATGGAAGGGGTGTGTGTGTGTGTGTGTGTGTGTGTGTGTGTGTGTGTGTGTTTCCAGTAAGCAAGTTCAATTCTTAATGTTCCTTGGTGAGAACTACTTCATACCATAAAGCTCATTTTTTGCCCCCTTCCCTTAACATAAGCCTAACATTTTGTGATATGCTTTCTCCACTACCTTCTCTATTTTCTTTCTGCTCTTGTTTGTGAAGAGAAACTTCTTTCATCCTGTCACCCTTTCACACACTTTCTCTTCCCCACTAGTAACCATCTTCAGAAAAACCCCAAAACACTTCAACTTCTAATCTCTCCCTGCCCAGGTGCCAGTTCAGGGGTTGGCTTTATGTCTCACTCTTGTAAATGTAAAGAAATGACAACGCAGTTTCTCTGCATAAGGCTAATAATTTAAATCTAAATGACAACTTCGGTTTAAACGAAATAGTCAATGAATCTACAATCTGCATAATTGTAACTATTACTGCACTGTGCTTTTATTTTATTATTAAGCTTAACAATGGGCCAGGCACAGTGCTGAGTGCCAGAAATAAAAAAACATATAATAATAAAGAGATGGCATTTATATCTTAAATAAATTTAAGCCACAGCCTTTGAGTTTGTAAAAGATATCCCCCATTAGTGAGGATGGTTTTCTGAAGAGCTACCCTCTCCCCCTTGTAACCAATGCTTTATATTTACTCAATATTTGTTTTATATGTACTCAATATATTTACTCAATATTTATATACAATATATATATTTTATATTTACTCATCATTTGGGAAAATGATGTCCTATTAATTGGCCTATAAGCTACAGATAAAATTATTTATTTTTCAAAATAATTGAGATTATTTTTCTATTTTTTGAGGACTGTTCATTTCATTCAAATTAAAATATTTTAGACATAACCACATTTGACATTATAAAATGAATAGTCTAAAGAAAAATAATTTGGGAAAATGTTGCAGTACTGAATCTTCTAACTGTATAGTGTGTGGGAATATTTTTACCCTTATTTTTATTTTGCTTGGGGAAAAGATTTTGTGCCTGTCATATGAGTTGGAAAAATTGAAGACTTTGATACTATACATCAAAGTTTGTAACTTGACAATATAGCCTTTATGCTTCAGTTCAAATCAATAGGGAACAAAACACATTTTTAAGTTACCATTTGAATTAATTCCAAACCCTTCTAACTTTCTGCGTGTCTTTCTGCAAAGGTCAGCTCTTACAAGGAAATGATTTGGTATAGGTGAAACTTGTTAGCACCAATGTCATAAACTAAATTTTCTCATGCCAGAAGTAGCTAAAATGAAAACCAAGAAAGTAAAAAAATATAACACCATGTTTAATAATAGCAAATGTTAGTTGACCTTAATCTCTGATTTTCATTAACTAGAAAGATAAGAACTACTTCACATGCATCTAATACATAAATTTTAGGCAAATGTTGCATATGAAGAATAAAACTATTTTAATTTTCAAAACATTTTAACATTTTACTGATTCTGAGTTTCTATGCTGAATTTTTTCTGTTCCTGTCTCATACAAGGGTTTCATTGCATTAGTGAAGATTTCTATAATTTACAGACTTGTGTACCAGATGCTGTCCATCTTGAAGCCTCCATCACAAGAGCTTTCCTCCTAACTTCCTAAGAATTTATCATCCTATGTTTTTGAGTCATCTTGTCAAGTGAGATGCTAAAAAGAAGGTCTGACAGTATACAAGTTCTATATGCTTTCAATTATTCAACTGTCTGTCATCTTATATGGAGTCTGGACCATGCAGATCAGATGAAATGCAATAATAAGTAGGAGTAAGTAAGCACACCCCCAGGATAGGTATATAATAGAATAGTGGGCTAGAAACATGCTATGTGGTAACAGAAGCGCCACACTAATTTATAATCATAAGATACACTATTTTCAATGGAGTCACTGCATTGTGAGCTGCCGCAACAAATTCTACTAATTACATTGGTTTGGCACACCTGCTTGTGTCTCGGCCAGTGTGGGTTTCAAAGCCTGGGGATATTGCTAACAATCTTGCAAATAATTAAATGACACTTACAAATGATCTCATTCTACAACAAAACATGGAATATCACACGAAGCAGGGCTTTGGTGATGCCATTACTTGGGGGAAGGAAAAGTTCTTCCTGCCTTTCAGCCTCTTCTCTCTTTCCTTCAAAAGTTCAACTGCTTCGATCAAGGTCCCACAGTCATAATTCCTCAAGGCTCTATCCTAATCCATTTCTTCTCTTCATTCTATACTTGCTCCCTAAGAATTTCATCCACGCCCATGTCTATTTACTTTCTACACACATCACCCCAGAGCTTTAGATTCATATATCCTAATTACTTGAAGTCTTTTTTAAAATAACATAATTGCACCCCTAGTCCAATACTTCCAAAACTAAACCAAGCTGAGTGCAGAGACACCAAAAGATCTTCAAAAAACTTTTTTTTCTTTTTTTCCCTTTCTTTCGGGAATTCTCTTTCCTCCCATCTTTCACTAGTTAACTTCTACTTATTCTCTAACCTCGTCAATTCCTGTATCTTCCCAACAAGATGAAATTCTTTTGAATCCTCATTGGGATTCTGAATGACCCCATCAAATGCTCTGTCAAAATTATAATAAAAATCAAATAATCACACATTAGGGCCGGCAGACTGGCTCAGTTGGTTAAGAGCTCACTTAAGAGTGAGACCTCTGGGGGCCAGCTGAGTGGCGCGTTGGTTAAGAGCTGGCTTGGGACGCCAGAGAGCCCTGGTTCGGATCCCACATATGAGGGCCAGTGACACTGCCCTCTACAGCTAAGATGCTGAACAACAGCTCGACCTGGAGTTGGGCTGCCATGAGTTGCCGGTGACAGCATAGGCTGCAGCCCCTGTGGCAGGTGGGTTGCCATGGGCTACCGTGTGTAGCCAGCAGCCAGCGTGAGCAGCCGTCCAGAAACCGGCAACTGATCTACCCGGGAAGAGCGCAATGATGGTGCCAACTTGGGCCAGTGAAGCAACATCCTCCACAACTAGACTGAAGAGCAAAACGACAGCAACTTGTCTGTTCCCCTTCCCCCAATTCCCCAATAAAAATCCTAAAAAAAAAAGAGTGAGACCTCTGAGCAATAGGGTCGCCTGTTTGATTCCCACATGGGCCAGTGAGCTGCGCCTGAGCTGAGCTGCCAACAGGTAGCAGGATGGCTCAGCTAAAAAAACTTTAACATCGGTCTCTACCACTTGAGTGTCAATGCGAGACTTAAACCGTGTCTGTAAGAGCTCATCATTGTAGTACCGGACCATAGCGAGGTCCTCAAAATTATTTGTTGAAGAAACAAGAATGGATGTATTAATAGAACTACTGTTAAAGTTCAACTAAAGGGAGAACAAAACCTTAATTTGAATATCATTTTAATTACAAGATACAATCAATATGAAAATAAAATGATTTACAAAATACATATATAAATTATTTTATATATATATATATAAAATTTTGTCTTATCATATTGCCTAACTTCTCACAAGGTTTAAGGGGGAATTCAAATTACAAATTAGCCACTTCCTCTTTGGAAGTGGAATGACTGGAAATTAATAATTTCATCTAAATAGTGGCTTAACTGTCATAACAAAACAAAACAAAACAATGCTTGATAATATGATTTTGTTTTAAAATTCCAATGATGATTTCTGTTATACAAATATAAAGATGCTATTATAAAACAAGGTCTGAAGATATTAATCATCACGGAGACACAAGTATAATAGTTTTAGCTGCTTAAGAGCAATAATTCAGTAGTTATAAATGTTACAATCCAATCAAGCCATGTGTATTTTGGGGGTTTCTGCCTCAGTAACAGACAAAATGTTCTCAGTATAATGGTTTACATGACATTCTCAGCACAGTTCCCCCACAGACTACAAATGAAAACATCTAGAGCACATAAGATTGTCAATCTGAAAATAAGTGAAATGGCAGTTCATAGCTCTGTGATTAGTACAGCTCTCATTAATACCTTCCATAAATAAATAAACAAATTATTCTAGCCAAACTCACAGAAATATTTACCTAAAATAGCCACATTTCCCAGAATTTCTGGAACAATTCTATTTTAAGATATTCAACAACTTATTATATCACATGATCCAACTTTTCATTTAAGAGGATGCAGTCAACCTATAGAAAATAGTGTTAAAGAAAGAAAACAAAAAACTAAGACATTGAAAGTACACATCTTTATAAGTTTGATATTTAACAAAAGTAATGAAGATTGATTCATCCATGAGTTAGAAGTGGTTCTGTTTTTGAATACTTTTTAATGCCAATATTTGACATGAGATAATAGAATGTTAGATATTCAGTGGAAAAATATTAGAGGTCTGGTATCAGAAGCTTATTGATATAGGATGCTATAGGATGCATATGAACTTCATACAAAGGCAATATGCAAAAAGAATGAGAAAAAACATAAATAGAAAATATCTGAATATGACTTTAATCCAATTTACTGATGATAGGAATAAGGCTTTCTCTCGAAATCAAATGTTCCAATATTTTCATAACAACTTTTCTGCTACTTCTTTTGTTCCCAGCTAATCAATTTTGTTGCAAAGTCTTAGAGAATGTTTGACTTTGATCCATTTTAGTCATTTTGGATAAGGGCAGAGGTGAGAAAAGGTAGAAAGAATAGGTTCCCTTATCTATGAAATAAAGTCATTAGGTAAAAGGATATTTGATGGTTCTTAAGATCTCTGGCTATGGCATTATGGTGGTAACGGAACCTATAAAATGCCAAAGGATAAGGATTCCAGACAAGATCTGTACTATTTTTTATCATAGCCTGCTGTCATCACCGAAAGTTACTAGGGGAGAATATTTTAACATTTTGGTTAGTAACTACTTTGTGCCTGTATCTGTCTTTCCTATGGAGAGCTATAGCAACTAGAGTAGTAAGTATTTTACTGACGATATATTACAACAGGCCACTTACCTTTTCTATATCTCACTTTTAAAATCATCATATGACAATGACTATATCCCTCATAAAAAGCAAGAAATTGCAAGACAAAGTTAAAAGAAAAGCTCATTTCAAAATATAAAGACAAAACCAAAGGAGAGGGACAAATAAATCAAAGGCAAAAGAAGTAAATGTCGGAAAGGAATAAAACTGTACAAATTAAAATAAAAGAAAAAGAAAAATTTTGAGAAAAATGACAGATACTGAAAATAGACCATAAAAAGTTCCAACACATAAATAATAGAAATCCTTGAGGAATAAAACCAAAGCCAGCAAACAGAATACATACTAAAAACTGTAACTGAAGAAACAAAAATCCCAGAAATAAAAAAACAAACAAAAAATGAAACTACATACTGAAAGGACATGCCATGTGACTATAGCAATAAACACCAAGATACATTCTAGAAAATTAGTAAACTTAAAAAAAAAAACCAAAAGATGAAAAGAAAGCTTTAGAGCATCAGGTAAAAAAAGGGCAAATGAAAATTAGATTATCACAAGACCTTTTTTGACAGTGAGAGTTTTCATGACAGAAGAAAGAAAACAGTGCTATATATTGCAATAACTATGTATGATGTCGGATGGATACTAGATTTATTGGGGTGATGGATGGGAGGGAAGTTGAAGTATGTGGTGAAAAAGTTGAAGGGATTAATAAGTACAAATTGGTAGTTACAAAATTGTCATGGGGATGTAAAGAATAAATAGAGAATGCAGTCAATGATATATTAATAACTATGTTTAGTGGCAGGTGAGTGTTAGACTAGTCAGGGGGATCACTTCTTAAATTATACAAATGTTTAACCACTATGCTGTACACCTGAAATTAATATAAATTAATATTGAATGTTAACTGAAAAATTAAGAAAGGGGTGGAAGGCGAAGAGGAATAAGAGGTTCAAATTTCCAGATATAAAACAAGTCATGGGGATGTAACATACAGCATAGAGAATATAGTCAATCATATTGTGACAGCACAGCATGGTGTCAGATGGTTACAGGACTTAAGGTGATCACTTCTTTAGGTATATACAGTAAATGGTGAACAGCTATGGTGTACATCTGAAACTGATATAATGTATGTTAGCTATCTTTATTTATTTATTTATTTATTTATTTATTTATTTTAAGATTTTATTGGGGAATTGGGGATGGGAACAGCGCTGGGGAATGGGGGGAAGAAGAACAGACAAGTTGCTGTCCTTTGTTCTTCAGTCTAGTTGTGGAGGACGTTGCTTCACTGGCCCAAGTTGGCACCATCATTGCGCTCTTCCCGGGCGAGGCAGATCAGTCGCCGGCTTCTGGACGGCCGCTCACTGCGGCTGCTGGCCGCTCACGCTGGCTGCTGGCTACACACAGTAGCCCATGGCAACCCACTGCAGCAGGGGCTGCAGCCTACACCATCGCCGACGACTCACAGCAGCCCAGCTCCAGGTCGAGCTGTTGTTCAGCATCTTAGCTGTAGAGGGCAGTGTCACTGGCCCTCATATGTGGGACCCGAACCGGGGCCCTCTGGCATCCCAAGCGAGTTCCTAACCATCGCACCACTTGGCCGGCCGTTAAGCTATTTTTTCAAATAAATATCTTTAAAAAAGAAAACGGTGCTATATATTAAAGATATTCTAGGGGCCGGCCGAGTGGCGCGATGGTTGAGGACTCGCTTGGGATGCCGGAGGGCCCGGTTCGGGTCCGCGTGTGAGGGCCGGTGACGCTGCCCTCCACAGCTGGGATGCTGGGCAGCGGCTCGGCCTGGGGCCGGGCTGCCGTGGGTCGCCGGCGACGGCGTGGGCTGCAGTCCCTGTGGCGGTGGGTTGCCGTGGGCTACCGTGTGTGGCCGGTGGCCGGCGTGAGCAGCCAGCGGCCGCTGTGAGCAGCCGTCCGGAGGCCGGTGACTGATCTGCCTCACCAGAGAGGAGCGCGGTGATGGTGCCAACTTGGGCCGGTGGGGCGACGTCCTCCACGGCTGGATTGAGGAGCAGAACAACAGCAACTTGTCTGTTCCCCTTCCCCCAATTCCCCAGCACTGTTCCCATCCCCCCAGTTCCCCAATAAAAATCTTTAAAAAAAAAAAGATATTCTAGAAAAGAAAATGTGAACAAATTATTTTCTATCTAGCAAAACTCACTTCCAAGTATAAAATGCAAAGCTAAACTGTTAACATCACACAAAAACTCAGGGACTATGGTTTTATGATTGTGTCCTTAGGAATTTATTAAAGAATGGGCTTAAGACAACCACCATGACTAGGAAGACATCAACATAAAGACTGCCAATGAATAGCAGCCATTTATGATAAAAACTCTTAGCAAAGTGGGAATAGGGGGATCATATCTCAATATAATAAATGTAATATATGACAAACTCACAGCTAACATCATACTCAACAGGGCAAAGCTAAAACCATTCCCTTTAAGATCAGGAACAAGACAAGGCTGTCCAATTTCTGCACTTTTATTCAACATAGTCCTGGAAGTTCTAGCCACAACAATCAGACAAGAAAAAGAAATAAAAGGCATCCACATTGGCAAGGAGGAAGTAAAATTGTCATTATATGCAGATGACATGATACTATATATAGAAGACCCCAAAGACTCCATCAAAAAACTATTGGAACTAATAGACAAATGCAGTAAGGTAGCAGGATACAAAGTCAATACTCAGAAATCAGTTGCATTTGTATATCCCAATAATAAACTATCAGAAGGAGAAATTAAGAAAACAATTCCGTTTACAATCACTTCAAGAACTATAAAATACTTAGGGATAAATTTAAACAAAGAAGTAAAAGATCTATACTCTGAAAACTATAAGACACTGAAGAAAGAAATAAAAGAAGATACAAACAAATGGGAAAACATTCCATGCTCATGGATAGGAAGAATTAATATAGTTAAAATGTCCATATTGCCTAAAGCAATATATAGATTCAGTGCAATTCCTATCAAACTATCTAGGGCATTTTTCACAGAAATAGAAAATAAAATCCTAAAATTTATAGGAACCAAAAAAGACCCCTAATAGCCATGGCAATCCTGATAAATAAGAACAAAGTCGGGGGTATCATGCTTCCAGACATTAGAACATACTACAAGGCTACAGTAATCAAAACAGTATGGTACTGACATAAAAATAGACACATAGATCAATGGAATAGAATAGAGAGCCCAGAATTGAATCCAGGCATGTACAGGCAGTTAGTCTATGACAAGGGAAGCAAGAATTTACATTGGGGTAAAGATAGCCTATTTAATAAATGGTGCTGGGAAAATTGGACACATGCAAAAAAATGAAACTGGATCACCTCCTTACGCCATATACAAGAACAAATTCAAAATGGATTAAAGACTTAAATATAAGACCTGAGACCATAAAATTCCTAGAAGAATATATAGGGTCTAAATTTGCAGACATTACCCTGAGCAATATTTTTACTGATACAGCCCCATGGGCTAGGGAAGTAAAAGGAAAAATGAACATATGGGACTACATCAAACTTAAAGATTTTTCACAACAAAAGAAACCATCAAAAAAACAAAAAGGAAGCCTACTGAATGGGAGAAGATATTTGTTAACAAGATATCTGATAAGGGGTTAATATCCAAAATATATAAACATTGATGCAACTCACCACCAAAAAAACCCAAACAACCCAATTAAAAAATGGGCGGAGGATATGAAGAGACATTTCTCCAAAGAGGACATACAGATGGCCAACAGGCATATGAAAAAATGTTCAACCTCACTTAGCATTAGGGAAATGGAAATAAAAACCACAAGGAGATACCACCTCACCCTGGTCAGAATGGCTATCATCAATAAATCAACAAACAACAAATGCTGTCAAGGTTGTGGGGAAAAGGGAACCCTGGTGCACTGTTGGTGGGACTGCAGACTGATGCGGTCACTGTGGAAATCAGTATGGAGGTATATAAAAAACTGGAAATGGAACTACTGTATGACCCAGGAATTCCACTCTTAGGTATTCATCCAAAAAAACCCAAGACATTAATCCAAAAAAATATATGCACCCCTATGTTCATTGTGGTGCTATTCACAATAGCTAAGACTTGGAAACAACCAAAATGCCCATCAGTAGATGACTGGATTAAGAAACCATGGAACATTTACACAATGGAGTATTACTCAGCTATAAAGAAGAAGGAAATAGTACCATTTGCAACAATATGGATGGAACTAGAGAACATTATGCTAAGTGAAATAAGTCAGTCAGAGAAAGACAAACACCATATGATCTCACTTATACATGGATTCTAAAAAGCTGAATAAATGAGAAATGTAAACAGAAATAGTCTCAGAGACACAGAGGAGAAACTGAGGTTGCTAGTTGGGAGGGGGTGGGGATAAAGGAGAAGGGGAAGGGATGAGACAATACAAATTGGTAACTACAATATGGCCTCAAGGATAGACAAGACAGTCTGAGGAATATAATCAATAATGTTGTAAATATTTTTTAGGGGGCCAGATGGACTCATGTCTTGTTAGGGAGACCACTTCATAGTCGGTGTAGAGGCCTGACCACTGCACTGTATATCTGAAGCTGATGTTGAATAATAATGTATGTCAACTATATTTATACATATAGTCACAGGACGTGGAATAGAGAGTGGGAATGGAGTCAATGGAATTGTAATAGATAAGTATGATATTGAGGGTAGAAAGGGCAGTAGATGGGGGAAGGAGGTTGTTTATGTGTGAAGGGTAAAAAGGATAACTATTGCATTGTTCTGTACACCTGAAACTAACAATAAAAAAAAAGACTGCCAATAAGCTTTAAATAGAGTTACCTCCAGAGCCAAAATTAATGAGTTTAATTTGAGTTAGCATAATATATAACTGTCATATGCTCTATCAATGTAGATATGGGAAAATAATATGCATAAAAAAATAAACCATTTTCATTCATCTATTGGTGGTTATAATATTAGTATTATAAAATTGATATTGTAATTCCAATGGTGGTATCTCTGACAGGTAAATTAATAGGAGAAAAAGAGGATACATTCAAAAATTCTAGAATTTTTGTTAATTTTATTTTTTTTAAATAATAAGGAAGACTAAAATATCAGTGTTATCGCTGTAAAACTTGGATGATAAAATAATAAATACAAGGAAGTAGTTACCATAAAAGTCAGGATAGCAGTTGCTTTTTTAAGGAGACACAAGGAGAGGTGTCTGAGGTGGTTGGTGAAATTCTATTTCTTGATGCATGTTTTTGCTTATCACAATTCAATTTATGTATTACAACTATTGCCGTCTTGTAAAAATTAGGTGCAAATAAAGACAAATATAATCTGGTACACACTGTTTTATAACACATGCTATAATGTTTATTTAAATTTCTATGTCTAAACAAATATAATTTTTAAAAAATCTTAAACATATAAGGAAATCCCACCTAGGCATTAGATTTCCATCTCGTCCTCTTTAAGACTTGAAGTAACGCTGCAAAATTACTGCGTCCTTTCACGTCTACTTGCCTCAGAGCTGCACTGCGCCATTTTCTTATTGCTCAATGGAGTTGGCATGGACCACATGCTTTTGCTGCTACAACGATCCTCAAGTGGGACCGAAGTATTAAACATTTAATGAATGCCACTTTAAAAGGTTAATGAGATGCTATATGATGATAGTTAGTTGTTCCTTGTATCACCAAGATTACAGCATTTTATTTTTATTTAATTATTTGGATTGACACCACCCAATTGTTTGGATGACTGCCAACCATCCATTTCATTTTCTGTTATGTAGGATTGATCTTCTTTCAACTTAATTCTCAGAATTGGGATTTTTTTTCGCCATTTTATCATATATGTTTCTTCTATCTCCTTAATAAAAGCAGAAAATCATATAATTGTCCAAAGGTGTAAATGCCAGTGTTTACACTTTTTAATCATCTGAAGGGTAAATGCATTCCTGAATTTTCTGTAGGGTAAGCAATGCCTTTTCTTGTGCTCATTTGATTTTTTTTTCTCACAGAAAATAGTTGCATATAGTCTCATAATTCAGGTGATTGCAAACCCCAAGCTCCTTATTAATTGCCATTATATTTTCTGATTTTTGCTTCTAAAAAAATGTTACATTATTCATGGAAAATGGTTTTTAGAAATAACTTATAAAACAAGGCAGAAGCCATAGTGCATGTATGTATAAAGCCTACATGAATATTTGTACTGAGCACAGAATTTCCATAGTGGGGATAGTTGGTCATCAAAGATAGAAATGAAAGTTGTGTCATTCAGTTCTGTCTTTGGCACATAGATGTGTTTACTCTAAAGTAGAGGCTGTGGTCCACTCCTGGGAGAGACGTGAGGGGGAGAGGGTTCTGTTCCATGCTCCAGTGTTTCTAGCTTAGATTCACAAAGGTGCATTCTAAAAAAAAATTCCAACTTTAAACCTTTGAGCAGTGTGCCCTCTGTCTTCACCCTATGCCTTGTTCATTACTTTAAACTACTCTGACCTCCAAAAGGATCAATGAAGGTATCTGCTCTGAAAGGGTAGCTGTGTTTCTTCACGTAAGACTGATCCTCCAGGAATTTACTCATGGTGAAAACTCATGCATCATAATTACTGTGTAACTTACATGAATGTATTATTCATCAAACCAAATCACACTCACACCTCTCGACTGACCCTCATAATGTGGGCACCCCTCATTTTAGAAAGCCAGCTATCTCCTTTCCATACCCAAGTTGCCATCTGGTAAGTTTATTAATGGAGACTGTTATTTTTATATGAAATCCAATTGACACTTAACAGAAGGCAATTGTTTTACATGCCTTCAATTAAAATTAAAATTAGATATGACTCAAATGTGAGAGATTAAAAAAAAACTGCTTTACTTCCCTTTAGATGGTTAAACAATGAAGAACAAACCCTGAATTGAGAGAGTATTAGATCGTCCCCATATACATAACCAGAAAATAGTGAAACAGAGGTTGAGCTTGGCTTTTGTGAACTTAAAGTGTACTCTCTCCCTGTTAGAATTCAAGATCATGAAGTGCTTTGGAGAATAGAGGAAATTAATATAATATTAACACAACCCAACATCATGTAACTATCCACACAGAAGCCTCGGTCACTATGCATAATAATAACATAATAAATGTTGGTTAAATGAATAAGAGAGTCAATCGCACAAAGATATATTTTTGTAAAAAGAAAAAAAGACCATGTAGGCTTTTTGAGACTAAAGTTAACATTTTGTGTATTTGATAAGATATCATCTTATTCTTAGGCCCTTGCTTGTTACAGAGTGAAAAACAAAAGGCATGGAGGTTTTGTACGCAAGGAGTATCACATAGTAGTTAGTTCACTAGTTTGGAATTCAACAGAACTGCATAGAGTAACTGTCATGTATGACCTATTAACCTTAGTCTCTCTAAATCTCAGTTTCTTCATTTATATTATGGACATAAATCTATCTGGTAAATTTTGGCTGAAGGTTTAAATGATAGTGTATGCAAAACTACTTAGTCCAGTGCCTGGAACATAGTAAACACGGGAGAGGGGTTCTTTAGCTGACAAACCTGCTTACAGAACATTTGCTTATTGTTAAATAAAAGCTTCTTGGTAAGAGGTCAGGGGAGGTGAGGACTAAAGTTACAAAAAAATCACAAAAAAACCATGCCTCCTAAAATCTTTAGCAACATGTAGCAACTGGTACATAATGGAAATGATTTCATATTCCAGGTTGAATAAGCCATTTTCTTTTTCCAGTATGTGAATACTGTGAAATAAATGTTTACATGTCACTATAAGCGTGACAGTAAATGGGTCGTGTTTATGAAAGGATTAGGTGTGATCTATTTTACTTGGGAATGCATTAACATACATTCCACAATAGGCATGGTATCTGTGTGCTCAAGTTCCCCCCTTAAAACCTGTAATTCTATCATTGTGCATTTTGTTTCTTTCTTTCAAATTGACTCCATATTCTTCCAGTGCAGTGTCTTTCTTTCTTGGCATTTGTTCTACTTGCACGCAAATATTTTAGGTACATCCCATGAATTTGCTCTGAGATCTTTTCTTAAAAGCACTGATAAAAGTGTCTACTCTTGACTTTTCCATTTGATTAATAGAAAATAATCATGCCTCGTGCTCTCTCTCTCATGCAGTTTGCTTAATTAACTGTTATAGGCAGCACAAATAATTTCTACAGTAGTGTACTTATTGTTTTAAGAATTATGTGAAAATTAGTCTCTTACTACATGATTAGATTTTCAGATCCAGTAATGAACAAAAATAGTCTTCCTGCGCCATCTTTTAATGTGTTTTTAATCACCAGCTAAATAACAAAGAATTGTCTTTTAAAATAATTAAGACTACATATCGAGTCTCCATAGGATGTCAACAATAAAGGGGTTAATGAAGCATCCAGTCATCATGGAAACAATTGAAAAACGTCTCGCTTTAAACAACCCAAAGCCATTTCTGCAATCTAAATTCTGCATCTGTGCTGGAATAATTTCCATAACATCAGAACATTTTTCATCCTGCAGAGATTACAAGACGAAAAAGAGGAAAGCTTACAAATGATGGCAACCTCCTCTGTAAGTGGAGCCAAATATTTAAATGGAAAATCTGTCAAAAAAGCCAAGCTATTACGGTTTCACAAACCATGCTAAACATCATGGCATGACCTCAGTCATAGCACCATTTAGAACCATGAAAGAATGCTACACTGAGAGATTTCCATTTACACACGGTGCATAGCTTCTCTGCATATTAATAAAACCTCTGTTATGTGCTAAAGCAACACAGACTTTCTTTTTCCACTCTTTATAATCCAAGATCAATTCAAGACTTGAGTCTAATACCAATCCATTGCACCTCTGTGAACATCTTACTCATAGCCATGATTGGAAATAACTATACCCTAAATCAAATGAAATCCATGCATATTTAAATAGCCTGAAGATAGAAATGGAAAGAATAAAAGTCACGATAGTACACAGATTTTGCTTTGGATTTTCTTAACTACGCAATATGGTCCATTCATCCAAGAGTTATATACCAAAGTACAGTACTTGGAAGCCATGGTCAAGGACTTGCTAGCTTATTATTGAGCATGTTATTTAACCAGCTGTCAATAGGTGCTAGGCTAGAGAGATCAGGGATGACTGCAGACTTATTTGCTTAATAGCCCTAATTTATTTGCTGGCAGATCATATTAGCATAGTAGTGCTCAATGTGCATTTCCTGGATGAATGAATGTATAAAGAGTAGCTGCTATTCAGCTTTCCTATCTGTTAATTGGGAGGAATAATGCATACACTGTAGCATGGGTTAATGGAAGTATATATATTGCAAATAATGGAAATGGAAAATATTACTGTTCATTGAAAAAGGCCTACAGTAAACATATTAAATGGTTTCTTGAGAAAAGAGGATTTGTTCTTGACCATGGATAAGAAATGACATACTTTCCATGAATATTATTTTGAAGTCTAAATTGACATGTGTGCATTGACCACCATTTAGATGAAGAAATAAAAGCAAATGGCAATGTCTAAATATAAACTTTTTTGTGTGTGTTTTTGGTTGTATACACTGATGACACTTTAGACTCTTTAATTGTTTCTCAAAGGGCTTTTGTAGGCTCTCCATGATATACAATATGTACTTCAGCTCTACTCTCATTTATGTTCTTGCTATTTGAATAAGGAAGGTTTGGTGTAATTTCCAGTTATTATCAGGAGAGGACTAAAGAACAATTAAACATGGAGATCAAAGCTCTTTCTATTTAATGTGACTATAATCAACATGAGAAACCGACTCACAGAACCAAATGATTGTTTTTCCCTTATAAGTGAGTTGTCTTGGCTAAGTATGCTGTATAAATGTTCTCCTTCATCGAGTCAGTGCCAGTCAGCTTGCATTTATACCAGGAACGGTATCCAGATTTCTCACAAAGGCCGTTTCCATAGAGCCAAGAGTGAAGGGAAGAGGGGCTGTGCCCTCGTAAATGGTTACAGAAACGGAATAATTGCTACACAACCATCAGTAACAATGCAGGAAATGTGCAGCGCGCACAGTTCAGGGACATGATTTCATTTCAAAATTAGGACAAATCATATACTTTCTACCTGATACTATTCTTTAGCTTTGATAACCCTCAGAGCTCATGGGGACCACTGGCATTTGATAAGAGTGTACCAAATTGAGTCATTTCAAAGAAGTAGTGAAAATCAAGGGATTATTACAGGAGCATAGAGTGGGCCCTCCATATCCGGGGGTTCTGCATCCATGGAGTAAACCAACCTCAGATCGACACAATGATGGCTGTATCTGTACTGAACATATACAGACCTTTCTTCTTGTCATCATTCCCTAAACACTACAGTGTAACAACTATTTACATAGCCTTTGCGGTGTATTAGGCAGTACGAGTAATCTAGAGGTCATTTAAATATACAGGAGGATGTGCATAGGTTATACACCTAATACCATTTTATGTGAAGGAACTTCAGCAACCTCACATATCTATGGGAGTCCTGGTACCAATTCCTTTAGGATACCAGTGATGACTATTGTCTCCACAAACCATGACAACACATCTGGACTCAGATTCGTATTGGGGAGAATATATTTTATGTTCCTGGCTTTTAGATAAACATTTTCCCATAGTTTAAGGTGTCTGAAATCAAGAAATACACATTAGTGCATCACCTCTCTCCTCTCAAAACATTTATCAGTAAACAATATCCAATATCACAAAATAGAAGAAATAAGGTGTATTGTGATTTTACAAATATAAGTCATGTACTAGATATCAAATTTATAATACATATATGTAATATATTATAAACATATTTGTATTTATGTTATGTTACATTAATGTGTATTACTATATATATAAAATATAAACATATAACTGCCTTTATGTACAATGTAATAATATACATTAAGATATAGAATGTATTCTGTATATAATTTATAAGTTGGGTGAGAAATCATTTTTCAATAGTAGTATTGAAGGTCTAGATAGCGTGATAGTTTGATATAATATTTTAATTAAAGAAACAGAGTTGACAATCACCTCTATTGTTTATATTTTCTGTCACTGCTCACATTCATATATGTGCTCAGAGCTGGTATTCAACTTGTTCACAGCAGTAAATTTTCATCAACAATGTCTGAAGAGTTTAATTATTTGGCTTTCAGGTCATTGTTGCTATATATTTTATTTTAATAGGTAAATTATTGTTTTATTTAATTATTTTTAAAGCACACTACAAATACAAAATGGAACTATTAATAATATAACAAGTTATTAAAGTCTAAAATACAGCTTCAATAATTCATATGTCATAGGCTTAAGAAGAACTAAAGTAATTGTTATGAATAGAATTTAGGATTAAAACATTACTGCTTTATACTCAATTATCTTCATTTAAACCACTCATTTCCTAATACACTTTGCAAAATACATTGCATTATATTTTCATATTTCCAACATATTTAGATGTGTCTGATCTCTTTTAGTCTTTTCAGGGCTTATCTGTAGTTTGCTCAGTTATAAAGTCTGAAGATAGTTCACTGCATAGGTAATTTAGGTGTCAAATATTAACTGATGAGATATTACAGGAATTTCACCACCAAAGAATATTTTAATAATTTCTCTTTTAATGAATTATTGAAGAATGACAAGATATAATTATAACATTTACAAGCTTTAATCAGTAATTAGAGCATATGTAAGATTTCGTAGTGACTTATATTGATTTGTAAATATGGTGTAATGATCAGAGATTTTTGAACATGCAATTTTATAAAATTCTATTAGTTTGTGCATGTTCTATAATACATATGTGTGTATACATGCATATATATTTCTGATTTGCACACAAAAAGTTTAAAAGAGCAATGTTCTCTAAATATTTCTATTAAATAATAAATGAATAGAAGATATGTATGTAAATTCTAGGTAATGGAATCATTGTTTCATTACAGCCATTTAGAAACTTTATAAAACAAGTGTACATCCTCCACTCCAAGATTTAATAATGAAAATTGTGATTAGATTACTGCAAACTGGAATCTAGGTATAAGAAATTAAAGTATCACTGGGGAAACTTTTAAAATCTAAAATCATTATAAAATATCTTAATACTAGTGAACGTACAATATTCTATGTGGGAGACAGTACTGTACAAAGGTTAGAAATACAGACTGTGATGATCATCTGCCATTGAACTTTGCACAATTTATTTATCTACCTTTCAGTTTCCTTATCTGTAAAATCATGACAATAATCAAGTCTAACTCATAGAACAGTTCTGAAAACTGCATGGTAGAAAAGCGCTAGATACGCTGTAAGTGCTGAATAAATATCAGCCATTGCTATTACTTTGATAATCTACTCATCACAGCTGAATTCTAACACTCCTGTTACTAACATTACTTATCTTTGCTCACTGATGATGATGTTCATGATGATGATGGGTGGAAATACCGCATTTTCCAGCATCTGGTTTGTTATTATAAGAATCAATAGATGAAACTTTCTTTGAAGTTAACATCCTATTAGAAACAGTAATTGGACAATGTGAACTTAATTCACATTTTTATTTGCTTCTGTTTATCATCTGGTCACCTAACACACACACACACACACACACACACACACACACACACACACACAAAGATAAATAGCAAAAAGAACCAAGATCTACAGAAGACCTACATCATGAAATAATGGGTAGAATAATAAAAAGTCATTTTTATATTTCTAGAATATTTTCAATTACAATATCTGGTAGATTATAAACCACTATGACCATCAATTTTTTCAACTCCCTGTTCAGTATAGCTCTTGGGTTTTACTTTGTGCGTTACTTAAAAAGAGTTCTGACAAATTTAAAAGTTGACATGTTAGCCCTGGAGCATAACTAAGAAATGATCTTTATATTTTTTAAGTAGCTATTTATTTGAACACAATCATAATGCAATTAAGGAATAGCCACATAAAAACCCTTGCTTTTGAGAAAAAGCAAATAAAGGCTGGGCAAAACTAGTCACCATATTTTTTTAAGTGTGTAACACTGGCCCACTTCTTACAATATGGCTCATGAGTATTCAAGAGATTTCAGAATGTGGAGCCAAAAGCATGTGTTGTAGAATGGTCCTTTCATGCCTTTGATGTACAAAGCAAATCAGCCTGAAATCATCAGAGAATTGCCATGACAGGGGTTGGACAAATCTCAGCATGATCAAAGCATTCCAAGCCAATGACATCTGAAAAGAAATTAAAGCTTTCTCCACTGAGATTTAGCCATCTTCTAAACAGAGTAAGCGCAAAAATGCTAAGATGGATGGATATGTTAAGTACAGCTAGCATTCCTCCAAACCATCACGATGGTTTTTCATTTATTAAAGCAGTGTACACCACATCTATTTGCATACTCTGGAACTGTGTGAGGAAAAGCTTTTATTGCTATTTCCTGGTCCTCATAATACAGTCCAAAATGAGAAATTACTCGCTGAAAATACTATTTGTTGGTGATATTGCAAATAAGGGATCATTATGCAATTTTAAGGATAAAGTTATTACAAGTTGATCTTTTATTTCTACTGATGCAAAAAGTCTGATAACAAACTAATGTAACTCTCTAATAAGAATTGCTATAATGAAATTTAATGTCTTATCATGTTTTAATGGTTCATATGACAGTCATTACTTATCTGGGGGGATAACTGAAGTGCTGAAATATGTTGTGATCCTTGACATGATCAGTGGTTAAAAGGAAAGGTTATAAAATCAAAGCTGGCATTTGCTTTGCAAAGCACACCTTCAAGTAGTCTCTAATATTCTGAAATACCATTTATTCTGAGAGAGACTAAACACTGAAATATTCTTAGCACAGAACCATGCTGATTGTTTTAGAAATGTTAAATGGTACAAGGAGTATTATATAAAATGGCTCTGAGACTACTTGATTTTACATATTCAAGAATAATTATGTAATGTAATAAGCTTGTTCTAATTTAGTTTTGCAGATGGCCATTCACTGAAGGCAAGGGGATTTTATATACAGCACATATATGAGAATTCTGTTTTGATATATTTAGTTCTGTGCCTCTTGGAGTAGAGTTAAGCAGTTACATGTTTTTATACCGTTCATCATGCTTATATGCTGTACAGGATTCACTATGAAAAATATTATGGGCATTCTAAAATGAACAATGCATTGTCCACACCTCAAGGAGTCTGTATTCAGGAGAGGAAGATGGACATACAATCAGTGCTCCCATGATATGGTGTGACAGAAGACTCTACAGAATTATGTGGCTTGACTATTCTTTTATTAGAAGTACGAGGCATAACAGCAGAAAACTAGTGATCAGTTCCAAAAATGTGTGAGGCCCTCTCACGCACCAGGTAGTTCTATTCTCAAACACCACAACAGATGAAAAAAACATGCACATACCACAAACACACACGCATACACACACTGTGAAGTACGGTAAAGGCTTCGAAGACCACAGTATGGTTGGGTAGAAAGTGTGATGGCATCATTGTTAACACCCCAGACTCTAGAATCTGACTCTCTTGGTCCAAATCTTGTCTTTGCCACTAGCTTTGGAAGCTTGGAAAATCAAGACAGCAGTCCTTAACTCACGGAACTGATGTGCACATCTAATGAGACAACACATATATTATAGAATCTGATAAATGCTGACCCTCCATAAACATTTGTCATTATTGTTAACATCGTTATTAATGCTTCGATTACATTTTCAGGTCAATGAATTTTATTGTTTTCTCTCTTTACTGATTTTAGATCTGGGCTTTGATAGACAATATTTTCTAAAGCAATATTTTCTGAAGAAATATTAGCCATTGATATCTGATGGGTCATGTAAAGCTTGTGCTGGTATTCAGAAACACCTAATATTGAGCCAGGATCCACTTTGAATTGAAAAAGTTTTGAAGAAACAATTTCTTAAGTAATTCAGTCTCCAAATAAATATGATTATTCAGTGTCATTTGTTTATTTGTTTATAAAAGAGAACCGAGCTCAGAAAGCTGAGTGACTAACACAGAGTTCTACAGTTAGGAAAGGGAATAGCCAGGCCTAAGAGATACCCTGTGATGGCAGAAATGTCCTCCTTCATTATTTCCCCTACGGCCTAGTTGACTGTGTTCCAATATAGCGCTTTTAAAACTATCCTTTCCAGCCGCAATAAATAACTTGCTGATCTACATGTCTTTCAGTTGTCAGTGTTTCAATTTTTTTTCCAAATATTTTATCAAAGGTTGTGTTTACAATAAACATTCTTACGTTTTTGCAAGTGACAGGGACATCTATGACATTTATAGTTGGTTAATCTGTCAGACTGTTGACATTTCTTCCTATTAAAGATATTATCCAGTGCTCTATCTATCTATCTATCTATCTATCTATCTATCTATCTATCTATCTATCTATATCCTAATGTGTGCTTGGTTTTTCTAAGATCTTGTAAGATAAATATTTGGAAAGCTTACCTACTCTACGTATCATATGTCATAAATTAATTTCACTCTAGGTAATACATTTTTTACTCTCTTAGATTTATTTTTTAAAATCTTAACATAAAGGTTTTTTTTTAGTTAAACTCAAGAATACAATATTTGGAGATAGATAATCCTACCTAGATAGGAAACAAAGTTAAGCAGAAATCCCGTACTCTGAGGTTCAGTGTTCAACTAGGTAACACAGAAGCAATCATATCATGAGCATCTCCGTACGACTTACTTTTTTTAATGGCAGCCCATTATTTTGGTGTTATAATTTTTCCCTCTTCTAAAAATACTTGAAAAACTCAGCTTCTCAGGCTATCTATGGAAATTTTTTAGAATTATTTGCCATATCAAATTGTTTGCTTCACCTGGAAAAGGGCGACCTAAATGAATGTTCCCCAGAAGAGCAGAGGACTACAAGATTTCAACCATCTTATTTCTGAGAGATTGTTTTAATATTTATGTCACAATAAGAGGAGAGAATAAAGCACAATATTTTATATCTCACTCTAGGTCATGAGAAATTTTTCATTACTGTTACTTGTACCGTATTTATTTAAAAATAGAGAAGCCCTCCGGTGAGAGGAAATATGTGATATACATGACACTTTGTCACCGTCTTGGGCATAAAGAAGGTGTCAGGTCTCCTTGCTCTAAGTGACCAATATCCAGATCATACCCACAGAGCTTGGCCATAGAGAAACGTTGCTGTGAATGTCACATAACTGAAGGAGGCAGGTGCTGGTGAATCAAAATAAGTAGCATCTGGACTTTGAAAATATTTTTATTAATAGGCGTGGGATACTAGAAGTGAGGAACAGTTTTCATTAATGTTTAGAAAATAAAATTTTTTTTAAAAAAATACACTGCAGAATATCTATATATCTTTTGAGAATCTGAATATTTTACTCATTCACACACCTTTTAGAAAAAACCCATTCATTAATTTAGTATTTATTAAGGAGAAGGGAGTCTCTCCTAAACTTTAGACAATAATAGTCCTAAAAGAAAAATAGTAAAGCTATAATAAATTAGTGTTAGATCTGGTGATTCTGAAAATTAGTTAAAATATTGATATTTACAAAAAAAAATATTGTTTTTTTGTTTATCTTTTAATTGGCAATGAAAACAATAGCTCCCTGAATTATACATGAATCATAGATAGCTACAGGCTGGTAAAAGTATGTACATATAGGTTTATCAATTTCTATCACCAATTGAGGAAATTATTATGGAGCCAAAAATTATAGTGTTGTATTGTCCCAAATATTTTCTTCAATCATTCATTTTAGGAGTTTATAATATAAGCATATCCACAAAGTGAAAATGTCATAAAGCATTAAACATTATAGCTTGAAGCAAATTCTTTGGAGTTGGTGGTTTTTATTAAAATAAATATTTGTTAAAGAATGCATTATTCTTTATGATCACACATTTCAAATTCTTTCAAAGTCATCATTCATAATTTTGTGTGTTTGGAATAATCCAGCCAATTATGATTATGTAATAAAAATATAAAATATACATCTGAATATTTGGGTTGATCGTAGCTTAGCAATTAGATGAGTCACCGAATATGTGTGATTAAAACTGTTGAAAATGACTATGTATAGTGCCAGGCAGATACCAAATTTATTAGGGGATCACTTCATAAGTTATACAACTTATGCTCTGCACCTGAAACTAATATAATACTGAATGTCAACTACAATTGAAAAATAAATAAATAAATAAAATTTCAAAAACTGCTGAAAACGCTTGTGTTACTCAAACTCATTGCAACTCCTTACTAGCCTGCAAAATTCCTAATGTAGAGCCTGAAACCAATGCCGCATTGTCACAGAGCTTATAGACATTGTGGATTCCATAGATGTGACTGGCTAGGGTGCACTGCATGGCAGCACTGTTATTTCACAACTGGGTTGTTTCAAAAGTATGTATTTCCTTAGTCTATTTGCAGGAGATTCCTAGGACTACTTAGCTTCTCAAATCAACTCACCTTTGTCAAACATTAAGTGCCTGACCCAGAATACTATACTAACTATATTCTGGTGTCTCACACTGTTTCTATGAGGAAATGTGTTCCAAGATTCATCCTGAATAGATGTGATCCACTTCTCCACTCTACATAGGTATCACTTTGTTCAAACTTCATTGCTGTTTGGGTAGAGGAAAATCTGAATGGAGTGGTGTATTTAATTTTGGGGTGGGGTATTTCAGAGCACTGCTGCTGAATTAAGTTAGATGAAACAACATGGTGAGGCATGATAGGGAAGAAGCAAATCTCAAAGACAGAAAAAAATTGATAAGGCAACTAGTTTTAGGTACTAACCATACACATCCCAACATATTAATATAATACATAGGAAAGGCATCTAAATATACACATGATGATGAGAGACACTCTGGTAAGATGATTTCATAATTTGCTTGCTTCTCTAACTTTATATTTCTAATTTTTAAAAATGTGTTTTCATATATTATTTTCACATTCCTGTTAGACGGCCAATATATTAGCTTTAGAGCTCCAATTAAATGATTTTAAATTTATCATCAATTTCACAAATCTTGATTTACAGGATTTTAGTTATGATAATATTTCAATTCATAGGCAAAAGATCTGCAGACCATAAGTAAAAATTATCTGTACATATTTTTAACATATGACAAAATGTTAGAAATTAATACCACACTTAGAAGCAATTAACTTAAAGACTCTTATGTGGGGGAAAAAAGCGAGAATAGCTATGACAAACCCAGCTTACACACACCTGAAAAATTTTTTAAATATGAGTAAGCATTTAAAAATAAAACCAAAACCTGTGGTCGTAGAACAGGGCAAAGAACTAGGTTCTGGTTTCAGATATAATTGTGTTAGAACTCTGACTCCCCTATTCCCTAGATTCACAGCCTTTCACAAGCAAGACTGTCATGAAATAATTAATATAAAGAGGAAGCACCCTGCTTCATGTATAGGTGCAATTTTAATAAATGTTAACTGTAACTATAATAAATATTTAGCATTTGGGAAATGACAGAAATACAGTAAAACCTTGGATTGCAAGCTACTTGGTTTGCGAGTGTTCCCGAAGATGAGCAAACCTTTCTAATACATTTTAACGTGGTAAACGAGTGATGTCTTGCAATACGAGTAGTTTGTTTCCGGAACAAATTATGCTCGCAAACCAAGGTATTACTGTATTTCAAACCGAATGGAAGTTCTTAATTTTCATTTAACCATTTAGGCTGGTATTTCAGATATGGAACAAAAAGTCTAGTTTTTTCCTCCTCCTCTGGCCTCAAACAATGCTTCCTTACAGATATTTTTTTCTCAAGAGATTTGTTACAATTGAAATACTATTTTTCATTAATTTCTCTAGAAACTAATGATAGTCAATGTATAGGTTCTAACTTTAGTTGATAGTTGACTGGTCATATTTCAAATATGGTCCCAAATAGAAAAAAGTGTCTCTCATTCTCTGAAGTTTACATTTTCATACATATAACATATTTATCACAGAGAAGCTAAAACAGACCAAGACATCCTTTGGCACTAAGCCACTGGCACTTCCATGTTCACATCCCATGAAAATAAGAACTGGTGAATTAACGAAGGGCTAGAACATTTCTGGGCACTGGCCCAGTTCAATTTCAACTTTTAGGAAATTTCTCCTCCTCCCACTCACATCTGCACAGTTAGACTATATGAGCTCACCTCCCTGGCCAAAACCAATTGAGTAGATATCTCACCCTCAGTGACCTAACCAAGTTTTCTTTAAAGATGTTTTTAAATTGAGTCACTGGAAACAAGTCAATTAGGTGGCATTGTTAGCTACAATAAAATTCCTGTTCTGAACAAACAACCTCATGTAAGGAAAACAAAAATCAAAACAAAACAAAACAAAAAGAGCAAACAGAGAGAGAGAACAAACCAGAGATTTGGAATATGCCAAGGTTACTAATGATTTTCCAGCTGCTGGTTCCGATTCTTGTAAGTCTAAACTACACATATATTTATGTACATTGAATTATCCCTGTATCTATAAAACAAACTAGTCTTATTAACATTAACCCACCGGGCTTTGTCAAATTCACCTTTTGTCATAATTGCCATCAAATTTTATATAATTCCAGTGCTTTTTCAACAATGGATTTTGCTTCTAAAAGATAAATGCACAAAAGAAAATAATATGTGGGTTTGAGGACTGCTCATAGAACCAACATCTAGGAAGCATGTCTTAAACAAGTTAAATTTTGCTGTAATGATAAAACTTTTAATAGGTTTCATATTTCCAAGCCAGCTTTTAATTACGAGATCTTTTAAAGCAATGATGTGGAGACATATGCATAAATGGTTGAGTTTCTAAGTGGTACAACTACATGAGTGTCGTAAACTATATGTTAAATACTGGCAAAGTTTATCACCTTGTATTTTCTGGGACATAAACCATTTTATGGAATTATTTATAACTTTGTATGATTAAGAAATCTGCACTTGAGTCATTCTTCAAAAAGAACAGACTATAATTGCTTTTCTGACCTATATTTTAAAAATATAGATAGCAACTTTTTCAGGATTTCTGTTTTACTTTTTAAGAAGAAACTTGAATCAAAATGTTCCCTGCTGTTTGAAATCACTTTTGTTTTTATTTGTTGTTGATAACCAATTATACTTGTATAACAAGGACTCCTCTGTCTAACCCAAATCATGTTGTATGTTGGCTTAGAGTTTCCCATGTGTGTGAACATATATTTTGTCCTTTTTAAAAATCAGATTATTCTATAACATAAACATAATTATGTTTTGTTATTAGCCATGGGAGGGGGATAAAAAAATCCAGTGCAATCTGGACAAAATTAGAGTTTATCAACATGTATATACCGTATCTAATTTCATGGGTATTTCTCTGGCATTACCCCATTTGGAAATGTCCTCGTGGATGAATTGGTTTTGTAAATTAAGGCAATTTGAAATCAGGCTTGAGTTAAATTACTTTAACTTTTTTATATTGGGCCTTGAATTTCTCAAGTTTGAGCATATTGCATTTCGGAAAATAGTCATATTTTTCTAACTCTTCTAAGTTAGTATATTTAATTTTATATTATGTAAACTATATACGGTTGCAGTTATTGGAGATGGCAATTTAAAAGCTGAGTGGCCCACTTACCTGAATGCTTAAGCACTTAAAACCTTTCTGCAAATAATAATATTGCCTTGCACGTTGGGAAATCGTTTTTCTTTCCAACTCTTTTCACACCTATGATCTGTTTTCCTTTGTATAGTCTTGGGATGGAGATGGGTCGCGAGGGTATTACGTCTATTTCATTACAGAGAAGACTGACCTCCAGTGAGATTAAATGGCATATGAAAGTCCCACATCTAGTCACCAAATAGCCATACAATATTTCAGTCGCATAACTGAAAACTTCACCAGCTCCACAAATCTATGTAAACTTAACAGGACATCCTTAGCCTTGCAAGTACAGTTTGGCAGAGCTCTGGAGTCTCTCTCCGAACTATTTCATGGATTCATTCACTCCTTTCCATCTCTACTGTCACCTTGATTTATGCCCTCCCATTTCAAAGGGCTCAGCGTTGGTCTTCCTCCTTTCATTCTTCTATTCTCCTAATCTATTGTCCAAGGTAAGTTCCTTTATAGGCAAATCACATGCCAAAATCAAAACTATTTTTTATTAATAAAAGCTAAGTCACTCCTTTCATGGACCTCCGTTAAATCAAGCCTCTTATTCAATCTCCATACCTCGTCCCAGTGAAACTACGGTGATTATGAAACCAGCTAACATTAAAAGCGCTACAGGTTACATATTGAGTTACTTTCACTGTGGCCGTTTTGAACTTACAGTCAGAGGGACAGCAGCTTTTTAACACCCTTCCATTTATTATGTTTCCTACTATATGTAAGAAAGCCACTTGGAGCAAAGACATTGCGGATATATAGAAGCAATTGCAGGCTTTTAGCTTTAACCATAATTGATGCTCTAAGGTCGAAAAAGCCCTTCAGCAATAAGGTTCCTCAGCTAGATAAACCGCCGTGTCACAGAAGGCCCCCAAACTGTACTCCTTCTGATCTTTCTCCATACCAGCCAGCTGCTGCCTGGCACTTCAAGAAGACAGTGCTTAACAGGACTTGCAAGTTTGACAAAAAAAGTTGGAGAAATTGATTGGTATTTAGAGTTTAGTGGCCTCCTATGGGTTTTCCTGGGTTTCTGTGACTGATTTTGATGAAGTGCTTTTATTTGTCTCCCTACCCAGAGACTGCAGATGCATTTGCAATAGAGCAGCATGCCTCCTGTTTAGCTTTGTCAGGCACCACTTAGACATGTTATAATTTATTTTCCAGGAAAAATATTTCTCATGAGGGCTTCTGGCTAACACAGTTATAAAGCAGCTGGCTACCGTTCAGCCTGTTGTCTGCTGGCAGCTGGGCTTCCCTGTACAGGCTGAAAAGAAATACAACTGGAGAGGAAACTTGTGGAAGATGGGGGGCCGGGAACAAACAGGCCACTGAGACAGGCCGGAATCTCCTCTTCCGGGCTGCTTTTTGGTGGTTTACAACTTTGAAAACATCCGATGAAGTCTGGCAGGGAGTGCTATTATTTCGTGTGTGTGTGTGTGTGTGTGTGTGTGTGTGTGTGTGTGTGTGTGT
>NW_017732198.1:583594-619589 GCF_001890085.2 Hipposideros armiger
TGTGTGTGTGTGTGTACATTGGAGTCCATCTTCAGTAGGCACTGATTTGTTCTACTCATTGCGCAGACTCGAAACTGTCCTAGAAAATTCATTAAATCACCCAGCTATTTTTTTCTAATATAAAACATTCTAGATAGAGCTTCAGATAATTGCTGTGCTTATTTTAAGGAAACACATCCATTAAAAAAAAAAAACTTGAACACTGAATTCACACATGTTGAAAGAAAATATTTACATTATGAAAGGTAGAGGGGAACTGAGATGAACTGATATTAATGTTCCCTGTTATACCCTCTCTCTGAGGCACATGCTGCAGCAATGGGATAGTCAGCAAAACTGCCACAGGACTGAACTTCTATGTTTTTTTTTTCTTTTTTACTAGTGCATATGCCACATATCATCAAGTCTCAGATGCTATCAATGATCATACATTTTTTTACGTGCCACAGAGAGATAAAAATGTCTGCCAAATAAATAAGAACAGCGTATCCCTTACCCCTTCAAATCTGCTATTTTTGATTGAAAGAACTCTTTTAGGTTTATCTACACTTAGATTTTTATCATAGCATTCTTGGACATAAAAAAAGAGCATTTAAGGTAAATACTATTTTAAGAAATTCTCAAAACGTCTTCACCTTGTAACCAATTATTCTGAATAATTCCTCATCTCAGTCATCAATGCCTGAGTTTTTCCACAGGGTATCATCTTCTATGCCAGCAAATTCCCAGTAATGAAATATTTCTTGTAAGAAAGAGCTGCCCTTCCGTCGGTATTACCTCCAGGAAATTTTGTTTTTTAAATGTGCTGACACTCATTATGCAACATTTGATGGTTCTGTTTTCTTATTTGTATCTGAAGGTGTCAACAGAAAATCCTCAGACAACTGTATGTCATAGTCTGTCTTCATTTGATCTTCAAATGGTTTATTCACTAAAACGTCAATATTGATGGGCTACAGTTGTCCTGTCATACCTCCAAAAACAAAACAAACCGAGTCCATGAACGCAAGAGCAATGAAAACTACAAACTGATTTTAAGATGCCATTGATTGTAAGATGTATCTGTATTTTCAAGATGTTACAAGGTAGAAAATATACATCTTAGATTTGAAAGAAAAAAAAAAGAGGATGACTAGATTAAGTGTGCATATTGCAACCCCAGTGTGAACCAGAAATGGAGAAGGGTTTCAGAAGGAAGCACTGCCTGTTCACATTGTGAATTGCTTATTGTCATGATCAGAATCACCCAAGGGCCTGAAAATACGGGCACCAGAACCATCTAGGAAGACAGGCCAGGGCAGCAGCATTTTCAATAAGCAGCCCAGGGACTCTGATGGAGTTGGTTTGGAGAAGCACATTGTGGGAAGCCTGGGGTGTGCTGGCTGGGTCTTGCTGGCCACCACACCTTTCACGCTGGATGTTCAGATACCCAGGTCTCCCCTGGACCAACCTGGTATGCCTTTTGTCCTGAATTGATTATATTTGCATATGCTTTCACTCTTACAAGTGTCCAGTTTGGGAGCACAGTATAAAGGCACCCTGATTGCATGTGAATAGGTAAGATGTATACACATCTAGAAGAAATCCATTTCTATGGCCTTGTCCTAAACTACAAATAGGCCCTGTTCTTAAAATGGCTGTGGTTAAACCCACTGGGGAATTCAAGCTCAGGTCACTCGGTGAGAATCCACTGTGCTAAGAATTTGTCTTCAAGGAAAAAAAAAAAAACAACTCTAAAGAGAAATACACTGTGCTTTAGAAGCCTATAGGGCCCAAGCAAACGCTTCATAAGGATAATCGCTAAGGCTGCTAACTCTAGGATTACAACATTTGCTGAATGTGTCGCATGTTTGTATACCTTTCACCACCGTCCTATGTATTGTTCAGAGGCTAAAATCAAGTCACCGGAAGCAGCAGGCTCTTGTCGGGGTGTGTTCATCATGACATGATGGACATTTTGGGGAGTTTTTAGATGACGTGCGGAGGTATCCCTTTCTATATGGCATTTATGCTGCACCTTCCAACTGACCCACTTCCCTGACTTCAGATTAAAATGACACAAGCACAGACTTTCACCTGGAAGACAGCATCAGTTCATGCCATAAAAATGAAGGAAGGATACTTAGTAAAGGCACTATCCATACCGAGAGGGAGGGAGTTCTTTCCAACTAAATACACACAGCTAAAGAGACGTACGTTTCAGAATATCTGTAGGTCGGTTCAGAAGAACTGTCCTGGAGAAGGAAAGCAGCCCTTCCCCAGAACGCAGCCACACTGGTGCCTTGCTCTGAGACTCCCAGCTTCAAGAACTGGGAGAAATAAATTTCTGTTGTTTACATGCCATCCAGTCTGTGGTATTTCTGTTATAGCAGCCGGGACAGACAAAGACACTACAGGACGTGCACACACGCTGGTGAACACAAAGAAAATAATTAGAGAAAAGAATCCAAAAATAAGAAACAAGGTTTTACTGATACTGAAAATATGCAGTGACGATGGTCCCTCATTGGGTCAAAACAGCAGGCTATCGTGTTGTGTATTGTAATGTTATCTGGCGGGAAGTATAAAGTTCGACGGAAGAATGGTTGAAACACCCTCATTCTTTTGTTCATTTTGAGTACAGTGAAACATACATGATTGTGTGAGCTATTCTAGGAGGATTTATGGATTATGCTCTAAAGTTTTAAACAAACACCCCTAGGCTGATGAGATGTTTCGAAATAATTCACTGCACTTAAACCATAAATTTAAGGTCATACTCATAATTATGGACCTGTTAGGCAATAAGAAAATAACCAAGCTAACACTTTATCTACTCTTTATTATGCACACATTTTTCCTTAACCACGGTACTAGGTTTAAACAAATCATCATATCTAATAAGAAATAGGTGAAATTTTTGGAATCATCTAGGGGTCATTTGAAATAAAGATGAAATGTGCTTTATACATAGATATAATAAATCGCCTTGAGATATGAGTAATAATGTTAAAATAAAGCAATCACAATTAGCAAGATATTTTTAAAGTCTGCATTCAGATTCTCTTTCGAAATTTTTTCCTTATGAAACACAAAAAATGGCCCCCTGAAGGAAATGCTAATTCTTCCTGACACAGTGAAAATAGCTGAGACAATGTTTGGCAAATGATTTGGTAACAAATTAAAATGCATAATTTTGTTTGCAAATAATGCTGTCAGAGGCACTGAAAATATTGCTGAAATTGTAAAGAAAGATGCTTTAGAACAAATTAAGTCATTTTTCTTTTACACAACTGAATAAATAAAATACATTTTTCCAACCTTTCTTAGCTTATATATGCATTTGCTAGGGGCTGGAGAGCTATCCCAATAATAAACCCAAAACTGATGACAGGGCTTGTATCTCAGTTTCAGGTCTAACAAGCATCCAGACACCTAGGACCTAGGAAAAACATCCAGGAGACAGGCCTGCCTCTTTCCTCTCCCACACTTTAAATCTAGCCCATCAACAAGTACGGCAAGATATCTGCAATCTGTACCCATCTCTTCATTCCTATTGTAATTTAGTATCTCAAAATTCCTCCCAAGGATCTTTGCAATCATCCCCAAAAATTTCTCAATCAATTTTACTCTTTCCAGAGCCATGCAAATCATCTCTGTAACTCACAAATCAAAAGTGTCTCTCCTCTTTTTATAAGACTTGGTAATAACCACAAGTAAATGGACCACACGGTTTTCCCAGTACCATACCAAACCAGAGTATAGTACCCATTAACTAGAAGATAAAAACAAGACCCATATGTCACATGCAGATTTCTCCACATAATCCCAGCCCTCAGCCATTTGAGTCTCCCCAGCTGAGGTCTCAGACGTCATAGAGCAGAGATAATCCATTCTTTTTAGTATCCTGTCCAAACGCCTGACCCACAGAACCCACAAGCATGATTAAATTGTTTTACAACACTGAATTTTGGGATGTTTTGCCACATAGCAATACACAACTGGAATAAAGAATCTTCAAATGAACTTGATAACTGAATTCTATCCTGTGACACAGGTACCCTTTTTTAAAAGAAGAGTTTCTCTCTGAGGGATAGTTTCCATTTATTCTGTGTGCTTTGCCACTACAGCAAAACCAGAAAGGCATTTCCAGGATACTGCTGTGCATAGCGAGAACCAAACAGATGTATACAGGTGGGAGTGCCTGCATTGCTAAATATGAAACTTAAATGTGATGGTATTTTTTGAGTAAAAAAGATGCCAATGCTGCAGCTTGAAAAGTGGAAATCATATAAATGATACTTAGTGCATTATAGTTTACAATGCGTCGCTATATTTCCCCCATCGAATCCTCTTATTCCTGTTAAACTTGAATTACAATCTTCATTTCACAAGTGAAGACAATGGGGATCTCAGCAAATAAATAATGACCCAGGTGAATAGTAAAAGCCACTGGCAGGATTTGAACTCAGGCCTCCTCCTCTCGAATCTCACTTTTCTTTCCCTCCCGGCTTTTTTAGCTGGTGAAATTATGTCAAATAACTGAAATTTTCTGGTTTCCTCAATGATCTCTTTATGTCTAATTTTGCACCTTCTGGAATCGCTAGTCTACAGAGCAGCTAGAGGAATCCTTCTGAAAGTATACTTCTTCATATCTTCCCCTGCTTAAAATCTTCTCTCATCCTCCTATTACATGTGGCAGAAGAGGCCATATCCAAAGTGTCCCCACCTCCAATTTGTTGCACACTATCTGTCTATGCCAGGCCCTGGTGATACCAAGGTGAATTGGTCATGTTTCCTGTCCCCGAAGTCTCGCAGTCTTTGACAAGATCAAAAGCAAATGCAAGGTCACTACGTCCTGTTGGTCTTCATATTTGTCTTCATATTCAAAGAAGAGGCAGTGGGTATTGAAGAGGACACCTGACATAGCCTGGGTTGACAGAGAGGGACGATGCTGAGAAGGTCTTGTGACTGAGATGATGCTGGCAGTGTGTAGCAATGCATCATGTCCAAAAGAAGGGAGGAGGGTGGTGGGAGAAGGAACCTTGTACCTGATAGTAGAGCCCCACAATTGAGTGGGGGGGAAAGACAGACTTAGGGTAGGAGTGATTATCCATGAGGCTGAGACAGGCAAGAGGCTGGCGAAGTAAAGAGGCACCACATCATGGAGAATGTCTACATCTAGCTACCACGCATGGTGCAACAGACAAGTTAACATCATTATGATGACGTATTTTGTCATAACAGGATAAATGATTACACCGACTACTTCTTCTTTCTAGGCCATAATATACTCCTGTGGAAAGTGTGAGGGATGGACTGCAGTTGTTTTACAATGTTTATTTCAGGGAGTTGTTTTTGCAGATGTAAATGCAATAAACAAACATGGAACTGGTATGGTTGAAGCAAGAGTGAGAAATCCAGACCATGCCCTCCATCATAGCTGCTGGAATAGCCCTGAAGAGCATCTTTATTCTCTCCATCAGTAATCCAAGAAGCACACTTTACAATCAGTGGGACTAGATGATCTTTACTCTCTAATCTACTTTAAATGTTATCACACCTAGGTTCTGATTTTCTCATTTCCTCTTTCTATTAAAAAGATGATGATGTTCTCACAACTCCATAAGAAAACTTCCCAAGTTGCCTAAATAACTGGGGAAACAAAATTGGTTAAATGACAGCACCAAACACTATGATAGGAGAACACTGGAAAAGCTATTTTAATTGTGCTTTGCTACACTGAACCACTCCAAATTTTAGAGGCTATAACACTAATAATTAGTTATTTCTCTCAACTCTGTTAGTTGGCTAGAGAGTTAATCTGCACATTTTGCCTGGGCTGACTCAATTGGCTGGATTCAGCGAGGGCTCAACAAGGCTAGAACACCCAAGAGATCTCGCTCACATGTCTGGCAATTATTGTCAACTGCATGGGCCTCAGTTCTCACCTACCTCTCCAGCTCCATAGTTTAGTCTGCCTTCTTTACATGACTGTCTCAGAGCCACAGTCCAAGGTCCCTTAACACCGAACCCCAGAAGTCAAATCACATCACTTACACCGGAGCTGTCAAAGCAAGTAATGGGGCAGCCCAGATTCAAGAGGTGGAGATCACCTCTTCATGCAAGGAACAACAAGGCATTCTTACAAGTCAGCAGGTCCCCAAAAGTGACACCCCTACTTTTCTATCTCAAGATAACACTGGAACCCCATATTTTGATAATTTCAGTAGCCTAGTATAATACGAGTATAGCTGTCCTCTTTGATTTGTATATTGGAACATAGCGCACAACTGCCTATATTTGCAGAATTATGGTTATTGAAACAACTCAAGGGAATCTTCTGAATTGAGGAGAAACATTTACATTGGAACAAATTACATTTTACTGAAAACCTAATTGTTACACTGAGAGCTGTACACTGTTGTAATTGCATACTCCTAATTATACACGCTGCATTATTTTAGAAAGAATGGCATTGTTTATTTGTGATATTCTTTGCTTATTTACACTTGCATATTTGAGCAAGGAGCAAGGAGTTATTTATACCACGTGGCAGAGATTGTTATCTGTTCATAAACACACAATTAATTTGGTAGAGGGAAATGCTCTCAAACAGGAAGGGAGAAATTTCTCCTGAGGCAAGACATTCTACAATTGTCTCTAAATTTCTATATAATTAACAAAGCACTTACCATCTGCAACGAATGACCTGGCAGAGCTGCTCCTCTGAGATAATTTTGATGACATTAAAAAAAAACAAAACGGAATAACCAAAAGCTACATTTGACATAAATGAATTAGCCACCCTTAAGAGAAGCGATGCTAAAGGTAGAATATTCTATGAGATGCTGTTTAACATGGGTAGCCCTAACCATATTAACTCCCCTCGGGCACTTGTCTGAGTCTCTCAGTGCTGCCCGAACCGTAACCTTGTTCTCTCTGTCTCATGATTTTGATTTTGTAAATGCTACTTGAACCTCAAAGCCAGTAGCCCAGTCAAACCTCTTACTTAAGTATATAGTTAAGTGTATAATTCCTTTGGAATTATAATTACATGGGGGCTCAGGCATCCTTTAAAGGCTCAAATGGAAGTTTCAATCTCTTTCCTACATTTCTCATTCTTTGCTAACAATTAATAGCCATAAGATAAAAATGTGCTGTATCACAAACGAAGGTGTTTTACTGTCTCCTACATAGAATCAGGCCTGCGTATAGTGGGGACTTGGAGTAACCTGGTCGTTTTCTTAATATCATGAAAATTAATAGCATCATTGATCACTAATGAGGTGTTCAGAAAAAGCAAACAAGCAAAACAGAACATTCCTGATTAGCAATAGCTCCTCTGGCCACTTCTCGTCCATTTAAAGACATTTTGTTTAGTATGGGGCTGTCCTTTTTATCTTAAGAGCAATGCAAACCCATTTTTTTATGGCATCATATGTGAACGCATTCAATTATTAAGAAATGAAAAGTTCAAAGTGTCCAGGACCACTCACACGGGGCTGTTTAAATTTCAGTGACCAGTGGGGAATAGTGACTTACTACATAGTTCACTAAAATTGTTCCTTTGCCTTAATACATGAAAGAATGAAGTCTAACATTTCATCCTGTTTCAGAGGTGATTCCCCCTACAGACCAGTAATAAAGTGCCCCTACAAGTCCAGTCTGTGCTCCTAGCAGAGACACTTCTAAGTGTGTAAGCTGGTGACTGATCTTTTCTATTTGATGTATTTGAAGTTCATTACTGTAGTAACAAGAACTTAAAAACATAAGACGTGGGCTTACATGTGTCTAAAGTGTCTTACAGTGACTTTGTGTGTGCATCCCAAGGATTAAAGCCGAGTGTCAATACATCTTATGATAAATGAAAAGGATCTTTTTCAATCAGATGGCCTCGCCATTATCTATTAACTATCATTAATAGAGCTTTCCTGCTTTCATTGGCTTGGATTCCATTTTCTGGAATCATGAAGGTGGGCATTATTTTTTCTTTCAATGGTAAAAAAAAAAATTGTAAAAGCCTTTATAGATGGCAAAGGTTAACAAACCTTCAAACAAGATTCCTATGTTTGCTTTGGGGGGAATACAAGGTGTTCAGCGATTTTTTTATGATGTGATATTTACTTCTGTGGGGGAAACCAATAGAAATTGTTCAAATACATAAATCAATAAATAAAATAAAATATCCTATCCTATCACATTGGTGAAGCCAAATGAGTTTTGTTGTCTCAGCACAGTTTCAACCAATCGAGGCTTTGATCATGTTCTCCACCAAGGGCACGAATCATCGAAGACTCACTTTAACAAAGGAGTTTACAGGCATATTTATATCTAAATCAGTTTCACACCATGCCTCAGCATGTTAATCAGAGGGTATTGAATCACTGCATTGTAAAAGTCACTTCAGAGAGGAAGTACCTACCTACTTACCTTTAAAGGGATAAATTGAACAAGGGAATCAGTTCATGTGAATTCTACTTTTGTTTCCCCCCCCCCCTCCTTCACAGCCAAGGATTGCACAGGATTTTTCTCCTTTGTGCATTTTAATTCACAAGGAAGTGGGTGGAGTTTCTGTTCCCCATTTGCTTAGGAAATCTCACACCTTCTCATTGCCTGTCTTCCCCTTCTCTGGCTTCTAGGTCACATCCCTTCCCTTTTAAGATGCTCCAAAACGTTTACTACATTTCTATGTATCACTCTTTCTCTGCCTCTTTTACAGAAAGAAAAAAAAACCATCACCTTCCTTTGGTAAGAAAAAAATGGTATTTACTCTAACTAAAGACAAATTATACCCGAGCTTTAGCAGGCAGCAATGGCTTTTGTGATTTTGAACTGAATGCTCAGTCTCTGTGCTACTCTTGTAGTTAATGCAGGGAAATATCCTGTGTATAACTTGATGAACATCAGTCATTTAGAATCTTTGGACACGCACACAAAAATATTAGAAACTAGAGTTAAAAATGAGCTTTACTTTTATGTAAAATTTGATTATTATGAAAAATTAATGTATGTCTATTAAATGCAGGGACTTAGCAAAACAGAAAATACATTTTAGAAAATAACTATCAGTTAGCTTAGCATGCTGAGAAACCAACCATGTCATTTGGCATAATTTATTTCAGTCTTTTTTCTATCCATATATACATGTGACTTTTTTTTTTAAACAATCATAATTTTGGTCATATAGAATACAGTGGAGAGACTAAATCTTAAGTATACTAAGAAGTTTATATCAGTGGAATTGGTTCAGGGAAAGGGTATATAGAAATTTAAGACCCAAAATACAATTTAAGAATTCCCAAAGACTACGTGTCATCCCCCTGATCTCCTTGTGACAACCCCTTAAGAAGAAAGCAAGCTCTGTAACTACTTTTATCTCAGATGCACATTTGTCCATGTTGGCAAAGATTGACAGAGAAAAGGGAGACGTGAGGATTTAGCTGATCCCCACTCTGAACCCTCAGCCTGATCCTGGAGAGGTTTGTATGCCATGTCCAGCCCATACACATTCACATTCACTCTGTTGGCTTCATCCCAGCTCACATTTCTGCAAGTAAAGCAGTATCTCAGAAAGGCAAGAAGTGTCTCAGAATAAAAATGAAGATCATTGGCTGAGGTTATATGAAAATGGCTTTATAAATCCACATGAAATGCCCTGGAAGAGAATCCAATATGTGATCTGCTTGTGAAAGACATGAGGGAATGGGGAATGGTGATTTATTCTAAGGTATTTTCAAAGAATTCTTCAGCATTTCTATAGAAAAGCCAAAGGAGGAGAAAAGAACAAATAAAAATATGGCTGTCATGACCTACTGGTTCATTGCCTATTAGAACGGTACCCACTGACTTATCTTACAAGGGAGCTGCCAATTCTGCTCTTAATGTTATTAATTTAAATTGAGTGCTAATTGTAATAGACATGATTAAAAATATATAGAATTAGACGTTGCCCCTACTCATTAATTCTGCGTCCTGGTGGCTAGTTCTCTGTCCATCATGTTCACAGCTTGCTAGGTGAACAAGGACAGAGTTAAAAACATTTCATGAGGTTGGTCATTATCATTATTTCCAATTAAGACTTTGAGTGCACATGGGGTGCATGGTGTCATGCCGGGTCCCTAAGAAGCATGATAGAAATTAATTAAAGATGCTGAAGGGACATCAGATATAAAGGGCAAGTAACACTTCAAGGAAGAAAAGACAACAAATAAATAATTTTAAGGATGCTTGTTCATGTGAGGCTATTTTCATAATATTACTTAATATTATTACTTAATAATGTTATTTAAATTAAACTGTGATGTAACAAGGTGGGGGGAATGGTACACAAGGGAAAGAGAAAAAAATAGAAAAGAACAGAAAAGGATGACTTGGAAATCGCTATTTACAAAAGAAAAACAAAGAGAAGGAAGTATCACTTAATAATGTTTATATCACGAGTTATAGAAATCCAGCTAAAATTGCCTTATAGGAAGACAAAGAGGAATTGATTGGCTCACATAAAGAAGTCAAATGTCAGCCTCACATATAGCTTAGTCCAGGACTTAAGCCATGTCCCTGGGGTTGAGTTTTACTTTCTTTCACTGTTTAATTTAGTTTCCTCTGTCTTCATCCCACAGCAGCAAAGTTGCCAGAGAATCTGTCGCTTCCAATCACCTCCCTCAGGTTCAACAACATGAAGGAGGCATTACGCTAAGGAAAAGAAGCCAGGCCCAACAGGCTGCCCGCTTTCCTCCTAGCACCATGACAGGTGTATTCACTTTTCTTTGATCACATGCTGTCCCTGAATCAACCACTATGGCTTCTGTAATGGAATTATCTAAATGGCCAGCTCTCAACAAAATTCCAGTCTTGGAGGCACAGCTGAGATTTGCATCATCCAATCATAAGGACTAAGAGAAGGGGTGGAGTTCTGATTTAAATAAGTGGGAATGAAAGCTAACAACAAAAAAGAAAAACAAACAAAAAGGGTAAATGTGGGGATGGCCAGTTCACTCAGGTGTTTAGAGCGCAGGCTCATAATGCCAGGGTTGCTGGTTTGATTCCCACATGGGCCACTGAGCTGTGCCCTCCACAACTAGATTGAAGACAACTACTTGACTTGGAGCTGATGGATCCTGGGAAAGCACTGCCCCCCAATAATATTTCTTTAAAAAAAATCATTACTTAAAAGAAAAAAAGAGTAAATGTGTACTACAAGAAGTACAAGAGTGAAAGAAAAAAGAAAAAAAGATAGGATGAGCCTCTTGCTTTAAATTTTATCTTGTGTGCTCTAACTAATCTAATTATAACATATCAAAACCAATAACTTTGCTCTTGCCACATCCTCAAAACCATGTGCAGAATGACAAGTGAATCACATAGTGACTTAACTTGATGGATTAGGCATGTTGAATGCTTTTAAAAACAAAAATCACCTTCACTGTGTTATGGCTCTTAAACATTCACCAAGCTCCACAGGGTATGAATAAGCTGTTTGCATTTGTGCTGCATGTTGTATGTAGTCAGCATTCACTGAGGCTTCAAAAAATCTGCAAATTAAATAAGAGGTTTACTCACTGAAACCAGAGAAGGATAGAAAAAAAGAGGCAAAACAAACTTCTCCAGACAGATCAGGAAACAAGCATCCTGGGGATATAGACCAAGAAGTCTGCTCCTTAGAGTTTAAACAGGGCAAAACTAACTTTTTTTGAAGGTCTGATATATGCTGAACATTTTACCTATGTCATCTCATTTAATCCTCACAGCAATTTTGTGAGGCAATAGATTAAATTGCACTTTTACAATTAAAACATCAAAACAAACAAAAAATAATGAGACTCGTATAGCTATTAAAAACTTTCCAAGTGTGCTATGCTGGTTAGTCCTAGGAATGGGATTTGGACCCACGTCCATATCACTGTAAGACTCAATTTACAGAGTATCAAACTTCCTGCCTCTATGGAGTAATTTCTTTGGGGACAAGAAGCTGAGAGCTTCTCCTGCCTCCTGTTCCCTGTCCCTGAACCCACCCAACACAACAGGTAGGGAGGCAGGAGGTGGGAGATGAGATGGTTTGGGGGGAAAAGGAGCTCTGCGTGGAGGGTGGAGACCACAGAGTCTTAAAGAAGATCTTATGAAGTTTTACCTCATGGCTACATCTCCCTTTGATACTTAAATAAAATATTAATTTCTTCTTAATGCATTGTGGAATCAAACCTGTTTTATGGTTGTTTGCAAGTCCTGCTTCCAACGAAGGTGAGAAAAAGGGCAACTCATGGGAAGGTAGCCACAGTGGGGCTAGGTTTGAAATAGAAAGAGGTTCTTTAAAAAGTTCTCAAAACATTTTTTCACAGTAATTCATTTTAAAGATAAAATGATGACTACTTATAATAATTCCTTCACTACTTTCCAAAGATCAAGGAAAAAAAAATAAACAAACCAAAAAAACTCCTTTGTATAAGAAATAACATATTTAAACTTTAAAGTAATAAAAAGTATATACATTGTTCTTCACAAAAGAGAAACTATCAGCCATCCATCCAGGTAGCATTTTCATACCGAAGTATTACGTGCACATAGGCAACAGAAATACCAATGATTATGATTCTATTCTTTACAAGGGGAATTTTTTCCCCAAGTCTACATTTACCTACAGGAATATTTATATTTTGTTTGATTAAACTTATACATGGAATGTGTTCTGAGGATAATCTAAAGATAATGATGAAAAGGTAAAACCTATCACGGCTGAAGGCAGTCTTAGCACTACAGTATTCAGCACATGGCAGGTGTTCAAAAGATAGCAACGATTCTTTAACAGCACAAGGAGAATTTTCTCTGATAACAGTCAAAATCAGCCTAGACACCTTTCAAAAGTCAGAGCATCATTTAGAAGCAAAATTAGGAAAAAGGTACAGGTTTCTTAAAAATTTTACCACCCTACTCGTTTCTTTCTGATGATGCAATGTTTTCCCTCCATAATACCCTCTGTGGCTTACCTTAATTCATTATAATTTTATGGTTTTTCTCTCTCATTTCTTTGTGAGTTTTTATATAATAACAGATGTAAAAATTGTTGAAATATTTACTTAAAATTCAGCATAGATATAAAATGAAACAAGAAATATGATATGGTGTGGGCCCAATGGTTCATTCAACACTATGCTGTCTCAAATAATTCTACATGAAGTGTTTTTTTTTTTCCTTTCTTATATACAGGTGAATGCTGCGCCATGAACAGTTCCAACATCACATGAATAGTAATATATTATGGCTCAATCAGCCATTCAACTGCTTACATGCTTCCTGTTAATTTTGAAAGGGCGTTGGTAAAGATGGCATTTGATTTGTTAGCTCTGTTATTAGAAGAAAAATAAATAAAGCATAATGCTTTTTGTTGTTGTTTTTGCTTATTTTTCTTTCAAAGCATGATGCAGTACAGTGCTGGTTGTAACTAAAATGAAGTCCTTATCACCTTACTAGCTTTGTGATATAGAGCACATTATGTGATATGTTTAGGGATGGGAGTTCACAATGCTAAGTCTTTCAAAGGCAGGAGATGCGAAGCCAAGTGAACACACTAGTGCCAAGGTCTAGTGAACAAGTTATGGTCCAAATGTCTGTTTGTAACCCCAACTTTTTTATATTACTTTGTCATCAGGGACATATTGATTGGAAATATTTCATAATTTTTTTTCTACACAGCATTTCAGAAATAATTATTGCCAGCAGCTTGAATAAAACAGAAAAAAAAATGAATAGCAACAAAAGTGAACTCAGAAACTGTCACTTTTATCAAAAATACACCTTCCATCTTAGAGAATGCCCATTGAGATACAAAGTATATCACCTTCTTCAATAGTCAACATTTAATTCATATTCCCCTTCATTGTTACCTGTCTTTAATTATAAATTCTAAGGGATCAAAATTCCATTGCCTACTTATAATGGAGTGACTGCAAGGATAAGGAATTAGGATGTTTTCAGGCGATAACTGGTTCTATGAGTTATACATAAAAAATGCTGTTGTTAATCCTCTTTATTTAAAGAATGTGACTCAATACTTTTTTCTCTTTTCTTCCACAATTTTGTTAAAACCTTTGAAGTATTACAATGTATTTCCTTATATTTGTGTATTTCAGACTTTAATACGCCATTAAAATAGTATGGTTGTGGATGTAAAAAGTGCTCAATATTTTAAATATGTATTATTAATACAACTTGATCTGAACATGTACTGGCCTCAGAACATCTCCATTTTCAGTTGTTTTGGGGGAAAAAAACAACAAAAAAACCTACCTAATATCAAAGTAGCATCATAGTATTAAATGAAAATTAATTTCCAAAATAAATCTCCATCTTTTCTTATCACTTATTTTCATGAATTTCACAATAAACATGTTGTATGACTATTTGTCAAGAGGAAATACCTGAATACTAACTTAATCTCACTTAGTCCTATAAATAATGCCCTTTGAAAACCTTTAGGTAGGAACCATTTAATACTTGGTTTTCCTACTTTGTTTTTGTAAGAGAAAACATCAATTTGCAAATGATCAACATTAATCTCTATTCTGGGCCAGTGATCAGAAAAACTCTTGGGTGAAAAATTAGATAGATCTATAAATCTGATTAATAACCAAACTTGCCCAATGGCCTAATTTTTCCTCAAACATTTCAGTTTCAGTGGATGATATCATTTGCCCATTTTCAGATAACAGTGGGGAAAATTTAGTCACAGGCATGACGGCAGGACAATGTCCAGCACTGTCCTTTAAAGGTTAGAATCAGGGCCGGCCGAGTGGCTCAGTTGGTTAAGAGCTCGCTCAAGAGTTTGAGCTCTGAGCAACAGCAGTTCGAGTCCAGCCCGAGCTGAGCAGCCGCTGAGCTGCCAATAGGTAGCAGGATGGCTCAGCTAAAAAAAATTAAATAAAATAAATAAATAAATAAATAAAAAATAAAGGTTAGAATCAGAGCGAAAGTTGACTGCTCTTATTTGGAAAGCTGTTGCAGAATTGATTCTACTCTCTTTATTGTAACCAACAGCAGTATGATTGTCCCTATTTAAGGGAAAGAGACAGCGGGCACTGGGCAGAGGGTGGAATGCTGGCAAATATCTACATATAATGGACGGTGTAAAACAAGGGGCTAGCAGAAAGGGTGGGTCGGGGATCACGACCACAGCTGAGAATTCAAGATGAGATATTAAGTAAACTAACATCCCAGACCATTACTAATGAAGAAAGGCTGAGGATTAAAATTCTGTTAAATATATTAGTCCTGGTGATTCTTTGTAATAGGTTGTAAGTTATAAAACCATGATTTTCTAAGTATTTAACCTCCTTATTTTGGCTATAGATACTGAATATTTCCTTTTTTGAGAAAACCATTTATTCTCCATTTTAATCCTTAAAGCTCAAAATTCAGCTGACCCTACACCTTGGCTTGAGGTAAACATAGATTCCTGGACAACAGATGTAAACCCGAGAATTTATCCTGAAATAGCTGAGAACATAGAGAACAATCCTTAATGCATAGTAGATGCTTAATAGATGGCAACTGATGTTTTATTACAAGTACTTTTTTTTTTCCTATTCACTCAAATAATGATTTACTGGCATTACTGACACTTTTTTTTTTTAAGATTTGTGTTGATGTTTTGAGAGCTTGTTTTTGTTTATCAAGAAGAGGGAAAAGAAATATAAATATATTACTGCATAAGAAATTTTGGTAAATGCTTTATATAAGTTACATCATTTCATAGATAAGTGTGTCTTAATTAGCTTTATACAATAAAATTAGTATAACATGATAAAATCAATTCTGTTTTTCCCACATTCATGGATTTATTTACTCTGATCACAAATGAAATCCAATGTTTCCTGTTTTCAGATACCATTTTTATTAGTCTAGAATTTAACTTAGCAAAATGATGAGCTGCATGAATTTATTTGACAAAGGATTATATTTAATGTTTCCAAAGTTGCAGTCAAATGAGTCCATATTTCTGACCATTTTATACTTGATCATTTGTCCAATCCTAAAGTAATTCATGAAGCAAAAATACTGTCCATTGAAACATATTTATTTGATTCCAATGGCAATGTGTTTCTATTCTAAGTAGATTTGCTGACAATTGAAAGTCTCTCTCTTGTCACAGTAATTATTGGCAAAGATGTAAAACACCTCTACTTTCAAAACACTGCTAGCAGGTTAACTACCAAATAGACATGGTCTAAAATATTGAAAGCACTATCTGATACTATCTGTATACTATCAATATAAGTATGTATTGTGAAAATATGAATGCTTTCTAACACTGATGAGCATAATGGATTCAAGTGGCTAAAATCAGGCTTTGAGTGTTTTCTTGAAGCTAATATGAACTTCAAAGAAAAGAAAAAGCTCTACTTAAAAGGAAGGAAAAACTATTAATCATTTTGAAAAAAAGACAAATTATACAAAGGACATTCTGGTTCACAAAGATAGATATAAACTTTGTCAAGGAGAGCTCATTAGCATTTCTGTCGAGTTACCTCCTGGGGTCCAAAAACTTCTAGCTCTTTGTCTCCAGATAGATACTGAAAGGAAAAACTAATGGTGTTCTAATATACTACTTTTTTTCCTAAGTACAAGTTACGAGATGGACGGACCTTGCAAATGCAGAAGTTACTGGGCCTCCTTTAAAAATAATATGTCTCAGCTTGAGTTTTTCCAGGATACTCTCCAACTGATCACCCCAATCTTAATAACTTAATGTGTTGCACACTATTAAGACTGAAACATTATTTCCCAAACTGGATTCCATCAAATACTCATTCAAGAAGACTTAACTAGGTCCACTGCTTACAATAAGGCTCCTTGAAGAAATTCATTGGGACAGCTAGGCATTTTCAGTTCTCCCTTGGCATGCATAATGAACATGAGTATTTTATGGAAGCTCAGAATTCCTGAGCTATTGTTAAACTTTGTTTCACTCATATTTCCCAAACTTATCTTTACATGAGACATTTCCCCCCATCACTCCCCTATTAGTATCCTGGGGAAGACTATCCTTCGGCACACCCATGGAGGAAATGCTAGCATAATTATGATGTGAGCCTAGTCAGACAGTAAACTCTGTTACGGCAACATTCGATGACAGGTGAGACTTGCCTAGATTGTGTTACACGAGGAATCAGAATGGTGGCAGTAATTATCCGGTGGGGTTCTCTGAAGCTAATAACGTTAAAGAATTATTCAACTTGTCAAAGATAAGACTGAGAACGACTACATTTACAGTATTGAATGTGTGAGTGTGTATAGTACAGGATAGCATACAATCAAAATATAGATAAACCCAACAGAGTTATGATACACATTTTAAATTCTTACTCATTGAGGAGTTGTCATAACTCCAAATCAGGTACACTGAAAATAAATTATTTCAATTTTTGTCTAGGTGCTCTGTCTTTCTCACCTTCTTTATACATATAGGGTCTGTGATTTCTCTGTTGCGTATAATTAGTATTTTTGTCCTTACCACTGTGTTAGAATGACCATCACTTAGTTCTATCAGAATATTAATATCAATGTTATAAAATCCCATTTATGTTTTTTTAAAACCACATAGCTACACCTATATCCACACACAGAGAGAGGAAGAGAGAGATAACGTATTATTTCACATAATGATTGTGTGTTTTTGAGTTTATTAAATGTATGTTTTAAATTACCTACAATTAAACGTATGAAATTGTTAACAGTAGTTCCATCTAGGGGTGATAATGAATGAGCACAGGAATATACTGTTTTTACTTTTTTTTTTTTTTTACAATCAGCATATGTTGTTTTATAATTTGACAGATTGCAAAAATAACCACAGAATTCACATTCTCTGTACCAGAGTGGGAAACAACCAAAGCCATGCTTTAGCCACCGCACGCCTTCCGGTAACGTGCCAGGTACAAGGCCAGGCTCCAGGTCCTCATCACCCCAAGCGGCCCCTCATCCTAGTCCTGTGTCCGTGTGGTTCGTCCTCCGTCAGACCCTTTGCTGTATGCTCCCGCTCCCTTCTTGGGTCATTGGCTCTGGGCCATGGGGCCTGCCCAGTGCGGCAGAACTGGGAGGAGTTTCAGAAGTCTGCTCTTTGAAAAGAACCATAATTTACACAATTTGGTTCTCGCTGAATGCAGATTCCGCATATTATGCTGTAAGAGGTGATGGCACAACACTAGTTTACAAGCTTTTAAAAGGCAGCAGCCCCGGGCTTTACTATTTCACCAGTTGTGTCCTCAACTCTTGCATATTACTGTATTTCCCAATGTATAAGACGCATGCTTTTTTGAAAAATTTGGGGTCTAAAAACTGGGAGCGTCTTATACAGCTGTTGTAGATTTTTTTACTTGCATTTCCCACTGAGGAGGAGGCAATGTATGAAGACAGTGATTTGTCATCAGACACAGAGGAGGACAAGCTAACGGTTGGGAGTTTTGACAGTGATGAAGAGTTGTATGAATTTTATGATGAATAAAACTTGAGTTCAATCACTTTAGGTAATATATTTTTTTTCAAATTTCAGGCCCCCAAATTAAGGTGCATCTTATACATGGGAGTGTCTTATACATGGGGAAATACAGTATGTCAGTATTGTGCTTTGCTTAAAGGAGATGAGCCACAAAGTTTGGCTAATAAATATGTAGTAATCAATTTTGAAAAAGGTTAATATGTAGAGTACAATTTGGAAATTAAATATTTTATGTATAATTTCCTTTGTGGTTGTGTTTTGACTTCCAGGATATCTAATAGACTGATCTGAATGTGGTAACATTATTATATCTGTTCCAAGAATTTGTAGGGTATTTTACAAAGATAACGCCTACTGGTTAAGAAAATATAAACAAAACAAACTAAACATTCAAATATTCAAATTTTCAAATATTGAAATAATTTTTGTTGGCTTTATTTTGAATGAATCCTACAGAATTAATCCAGAAAGGAAGGAAATTGCCTAACTGAGTTTAAGGGCCAGCAGTACTCATTCATATACTAATTCTTTCGACCACACAAAATTCATCAAATGCCTTTTGTGCTGACGCTGAAATAACACGAGGACCGATTGCAATGTTTGTCCTCAAGTAGCTTCTAATCCAGTGAGTAAGGTGTACATGGGGGATTGATGATTACATATGGCAGCCAACACCTTCTACTTGGCCATTCTTAAAAGTCAGTTAGGCTTCCATCCATCCGTGTCAAAGCACACACGTGCTCCTTATCCTCTGCGTACACGTGATTTTAACTTACAAACATGTGTTCAGGGTCTAGATCTCACTTCATCAGGATTCACAACTCATGCTCCAGGCACCTCCCAGGATGGACCTCAAGTCAGAAATTACACTTACATGTGTATATAAACACTGCAGGCCAGTGTTTGATCTCCTAAATTTATGGGTTTGGATTTTGAAAGAAGTCATCCTTATCCTTGCTTAGCTGAGAGGAGACATTTGAGACCTAGGCACATATAGCAGAGGAGATTTTTTCTCAATAGCAGAGATGGTTTATTTAGTCCTTTATAAAAGTTTTTTGTTCTTTGTTTTTTTTAACTCTTTCAGTTGGCAAAGATGTGAATGATAAGGGTCGTGGCGAGTGAAAGCATAAACATACATACATGCATACATACATGCACAAATACACACATATATACCTATACATACATGTATAGGTATGTATATATGTTCATTTGTCCAAAGTGACAGAGTTTTTTCTCAGAGCATGAAAACTCGATTTCACAGAGAAAGCAGAGGAAATGACTGCATACAAAGCTTTTCCTAAAGGGTCATAAAAAATACTTTATAAAAATGAAAAAAATAACCAGTGGTAACGTGACATCCTTTATTTTGATACAGTATTAATTTAACAGGAGGAAGAATCTGCAAGTGCTTTCGTGCTGTTATACGGCTGTTCTCTAAAATTCTCATTGACACGTTTTGCTTTTATGCACTTTTCTTTCATTTCCAGTTGATTTAACTATTGTATGAGTGTGCACAAAGGTTGGTATGAGGGGAGTCCATGCAAATAAAAACTGCATTTCAGAGGAAGGAGGCGGAGGATCTAAGGCTCTGTAGCCGAGTGGTTCAAATCATCTAAAAGAAAGAAACATTGGCGAGACCACCTGAGTGTGAAAGATGATATTAACATGAGGGTCACATAAAATAGATTTTCAAATGGCCACTGGATTGCTACACAGCACAGAAAGGTGAGATGAAGAATTAAGAAGCAAAGAGAAGCCTAGATATCAGAAATAAATCAGAGGAGGGCAGAATAATGGCAGGGAAATGCATTAAAAGGATTTTGCCGGAGGCAGCTGACAATATGAATCTGAGCAGCAGGGGGAGCTACGGTATCGCGGTTGTCAGAGCCCAGTTTTTCTAAGAAGTTTCAGGTTTGTGGTTCTAGCAAAGTGGACATGTTAGTGATTCTTACTTTTGTAATAAACAACCCAGCTACAGACCCTGAGATGGAGCTTTAATGACCTGTATCTTCTGAAGCCAACAGTATGACAGCACGTCACCAGCTCTGTGCAGGCTTGGGCTGTGTCACGCACAGGTTGGAATGAATTTACCTTCAGGCCAGTCTAAATTTATGGGTTTAGATTTTGAAAGAAGTCACCCTTATCCTCGGTTAATTGAGAGAAGGCATTTGAGACATAGACACATATAGCAGAAGGAATTTTTTTTTTTCTAAATAGCAGAGATGGTTTCTTTAGTCCTTTACAAAAGTTGTGCTTGTTTTTTTAACTCTTTCAGTTGGCCAGGATGTGAATGACAAGCGGCAGCGTGAGCGAAAGCGTGCACATCCGCTCTTCCATAATAACCTACCCTACTTTTCCTTCCTGTTATCCCATCAACAAGTAGAGTCTTAGGCATTCAGGCTGCCTCTTGAAAATAGCCCAGTGTTTCATTCCTATCTACATTCTTGCTCAAAATACATGGCCAGGTGTAGGCAGAATGAACTGCCCTTTAGTCCTCTAGCTCCATCATGCTTTAAATGTCCATACACACCAAGAAATCTGCCCATCTCCTTTTAAAGCTACTAAAATGTTACTCATGAGTCAGCTCCCCATATGCTTTTGAAAAGGTAGCAGGGGATGGGAGCCCTAAGGAACATCATATCTAGGAGGCATCTCTCAATGGAACTGCTCCCTAAAGTAAAATGGATTATTGTACCTCAGAACACGGTGTTAGCTTCCTAGGGTCACCGTAACAAATTACCACAAACTGACTGCCTTAAAAATCACAGAAATGTATGTATTCTCTCACTGTTCTGGAAGCTAGAAGTTCAAAACCAGGCTATCGGCAGGGCCATGCTCCCTCCGAAGGCCCTAGGGCAGAAGCCTTCCTTGCTTCTCTGTCTAGCAACAGCTGTTGCTGGCGATCCTTGGTGATTTGTTGGCTTGTAGACACATTATTCCAAGGTCTCCCCACTTTTATATCCCTTTCTTTTTTGTGTCTCTGTAATCTCTACTCTTTTTATAAAGACACCAGTCATTGGCTTTAGGGCTGATCCTAAATCCATTATGATCTCATCTCAATCCTTAATTAATTATATCCACAAAGACCCTATTTCCAAATAAGACCCCACTCAGAGTTTCTGAGTAGACATGCATTTTGGAGGGACACTATTCCACCCACTACAAGCACATATCAAAAGTACACAAAGATGATTCTCCAGCAAGGGCTTACTTACTATCTGTTAATGGAGTTAAAATAGAACTGAAAATAGCTAGTAGCTACATTCATAAACTGGCTGACAAACTCTACTGCCCAGGACCCAACTATTTTGTTTGGATACATGCATGATAATTGTCCCATTCAAACTATACATATATAGAAAATAAAGTTGTACGGAGACTGAAAGTTACAGGTTTGCATTCCAGTATTTTCACATATTGGTTGTATAATACAAGCTAATTATTTACTTTCTCTGGGACTTTGCTTCCTTATTTAAAAAACTGAGTAGATAATAAGATCTTCAGAATTATCAGAAAATGTGTGGAGGCAAAGGACAGAGGGGGCACCATAAATGTTCATTTACTTGCCTCCTTCTCTTTTACTTCTTCAAATATCCAGGCTCTTTCTCACCTCACAAAGTAATTATTACTTGAAAGGGTGCACACATTTCTGTTGATTTGTTATTTCCCAAGATGATAATACTTTTCAGGCATTATCATAATAATGATTTACCCTAAACGGTTACACAGAAATCATGGTAATAGATTTCTTAAGGAAAAAAAAGAACCATACTTAGTTGGTTTCCATGCTACCAAACATCCAGCTTATTGAACAGTTCACTTATTGGACAAATATTTATCAAACAACTAAAGCTCTTAGCACAGTATTTGGCATACATGCATTTATTTATTTTTCATTTGGCAGACATGGATTGTATGATCACTATGCACCAATACTATGCTGGACATGGGCCCTGCTCTCATGGAGCCCACTCTGGTCAAGAAAACAGATTATTAATCAAACAATTATGCAAATGTAGCACCATTGGCATGACAAGGCCTGTTAAAGGAGAATAAAATGTGTTCTCAAAGTAAAATATTTTGGTCTAATCAGAAATAGCAGATTAAGTTTCCTTAAGAAAGTAAACATTGATCAGAAATGGGAAAGACAAAGAATTAAGTAGGGCGAGAAGGTGAAGAAATTGTCTTATGGTAGAAGGAACAAAAGTGTATAAAGGCCTACGGAAGAGGCGAGCCCATGACATGTTAGAAGGACTCTTTAAAAAGTGTAACCAGAGCAAAAAAATAAATAACTAGAAAAGCACTGGAGATTGTGGTGTAACATGAGTCTAAAGGGGTGGATAGGAGCTAAACTGTGTAGAGTGGTGTAGGCATTAAAGTGAATGAGTTTTTTACAAACCGAACAGGAAAGGGATGACATTAAAGGCTTTGAAGCAAGCAAATGAAATGCTCAAATTTGGCAGTGGAAAGAGCATTCTGATCACAATTGACTTGGAGCAGGACAATACAAGATTTAAGCAAACCAATTTGGGAGGCTATTGGAGTAGGTCGTCTAAGAAGTTTGGGCCAGAAAGGTGTGCATTTCGAAAGTGAAATTCGTAGGATTGGCTATGAGCAATTAAATAAAGAGAGGCAGTAACCCTAACGACTCTAAGATTTCCGATTTGCCCAACTGGTTGGATGGTGCTGCCATTCACTAAGAAAAGAATTCTGGAAGGGGATCAGGTTTGGGGGCAGATGATTTTGACTTAGGCCATGTGGAATATGAGATGCCTTTGAGATATCCCAGAGGGGATGTCACGCAGGAAATTGGGTAAAGGGGCTCAAAAGAGAGGCCTAGACTGTAACTATTAATCTGATTAAGATTGTTTCCAGTGACCATGTAGAGGGAAAAGAGAGAGCCAAGGATTAAAATATATGCCAAAATGAGACCTATTCAATAGTGACAGCTAACTTTTTTTTTTAAATGCCATTTTCCAGTAGAATGATTGAAAATCCTTAGGTGATCTAATGCTATGGATTATCAAAACATGACTCCGTTTTTTTGTTGTTGTTGTTTTTGTTTTTAAGTAAATCAATAAATAGACTAAAGTTTCTCTTTATAGTTTTGACCTTTCCCAGTTGGGTTAAACCTTGAGACAATTTACCTAAAATCAACGTATTCTACACATATTTACCAAAAGCCCACTCTGCCAGCCATTGTGCTGGGCACTGGGAACGTACAGATGAATAAGACAGGCTCCAATCAGTTCTCAGAGGCTCTAAGGAGGAATTCTCCAAATAAGAGTGTAGCCTCTGAGTGGGACAAGTGCTGAACTACATGCATTAGGGAACCTAAAGTTATACACAGTGTGGAGGTAACTAAGAGATATTTCAATGGAATTTGGCCTCGGGGACCAAGGAAGACTTTTACAAGAAGTGATTTTTAAGCTAAGTCTTAAGGAAAGTATAGAAAGAAGCACACAGGGAAAAGGAAGGATTCAAAGAACATAGACGTGTATATTCAAAGGCCCAGAGTCAACAGCATGATGCTTTCTGGGAAATGAAAGGACTTTGATACAACCTGAGTAGGTGGAAGGCTTCATTTGAAGAAATGGTACACGTCAAATCATAAAAGTCCAAATGAAGTCTTATCTTATTTCTGTTAAATAGTTGGCGAGGAGAATCCTGACAAATGTGTAATGAGAGGGGTTTTATCCAATGAAAATATAAACACCTTTATAATGATAAAACATTCCCGGAAGCTTTACACACTGACATAGGGGAATACATTTCTCTGAGTGAAGAATGTGCTTTGAATCTTCTTGTAGTATCTAAATAGCACATTATATATAAGTTGGTATATTAAAATTTCTCTCCATCTATTTGAAAATGGGCTTTTCTTCTTTGGAAGTGCAACTCTGTTACTTTGTTTGATTCATACTTTGAAACTGAGACATTTTTCCTGAAAGTGAGGCTTCAAAGCGATGAGGATCGGCAAATGATATGACAATTTAATATTCACAACGCTCCTTGTGTCAACTTCTGAGCTGCTTCTATCCCAACAGCATGGTCCCATAAATATGAGCCCATTTTTTTACGGGGAGCATGACTGGTGATGAGAGCTTTATCGGGAAGATAGTCAGCTAACTGAAGTGCAAAGAGTACTTGAAAACATTGGTGCTTCAATTAACTCTTTCTTGTATTTTGATCAGGCATAGTTGAAATCAGATCTCCCAAATACACTGCATTTTTTTTTCTCTTCCTAGCAGAGATCAGAAAATGTTCCCTGTCCGCTATAAACTTCCCCAACCTGAAGCTATTAGCAATGATAATTAAATAACTGTTATTTAAGAGAAGCATGAAGATAAATAGTCTTAAAGGGAAGAAACAGCTGGAAAAACAAATATATACATATATCTACAAATACACACACACACACACACACACACACACACACACACACACACACACACGCTAGTTACATTGCTGATTTTCCCCTTCCCTAATGAATTCTTCATTCACTATTATAAACTAAATATTTCCTTTGAGTCCAATTAGCATTGCTGAAAGAAAAGGCAAATCAAGGCTCTGTTCAGCATGCATCAATGTAATGGAAAAGCAGGTCTTTTATTCCAGCTTTAATAACTGCAGCTTGATTAGAGGCAAAGACAAGGCCATGGAGGGAAAAGGGGGGATAGGAGAAGGGCTGCCAAATTAGTTCTGTAAGAATTCTCAACCTGTCTGCTCTCAGGCTCACTATTCACATGCTAATTGAGCCTTTTGGTAAACAGAATGGGTAATCATGGAAGACAAAAACAGACACAGAAAACAAATGAAATATCATTCCTTATCCAAAAGCAGCATGGCATTTTTCTGATAAGCTTTGGAAGACTTAAAATTTTAAGTCCTTGGGTCTTATTTCTTTTTTTTTTTCCTGGATAGAGTATAATTAATATAATAAAATAAATATTACACAATCAAATAAAAAATGACAAAGAGCTGCTTTGTTTCAACAATGAAACCAGTCATGTTATAATTAGATAAGAGGATTTTATATTCATAGCTATAAACATAAAAGTAGACCATGAGGCTGGATAAAGGCAAGTTTTTAATTCTTAAAAATTAATTACATGGCATTACTCTTATCAGTACACAGAATGCATTAATTATACAATTAATAAAAAGATGAAAGGGGTTTTTTTTGGTGGGTTTTTTTTTTTTTTTGCCATTGTAATGCACATGGGGGCATTTGGTTTTAGACTCAGAATTGTCCTTCAGGCATTCCTGTAATCTTCTTACTAGGCAATGTTGAGACCCTAAACCAGTTAGTAGGAACACTGGATGGAGTGGGTCTTCATGTTAGTGCTTACACACATTCTGGGAAGGTTATGGATTTCCATGTAATTGGGATCTAAGGTGTAATGGGTTTGATGTGAGGTCCTCTTTAAAAGAACAGCAGGAAGAGGCATTGTGAGCACTGTGTAACAGCCAGTGAGAAGTGACAGCGCAGTCCTTCGCAATGGGCTTCCTTAAGGAGGAAAAAGTGATTATCTTAGTACAACAGTTAATTCTCTGAGTGCTTCCATCATCGGCGTAGTGCCGAAAATGCCTTGCGTGCGCTAGGGCTTTCTCCTTGAAAACGTTTTAAAGTTATAAATAACATTCACGGAAGAAGAAATGTGATTGTGAAAAGACAGCTGGCTATCAGGAGCAGAGCCACAGGCCAAATCCATTTTAGCAACCTCCAAGGGACTGTCCAAATTCTCGGGCTGTCTCGCAACTGTGTTTTACCAACTATGACTTAGCAGTAAATGGGCTATCAGCCAGGGACAGGAAATTTGTTTTTGTTACATACAAGCTGTGTATGTGATGTTCACCAGCACAACAGCGTCACAGAGTAATGGTATTTGACCTGCGATATCATACATGGGAACAAGCATACCATAATTTCTCACCTCAAACGATATCACTCAGCTACGTTAAGGCTATTTTGTGAACACTTGCAAATAACGTGGAAATAGTCTTTAACCCCAGATGTTTACAATTTTGGAACGGAACTCAATGATATCTAGACTGTAATAACAATGATGAGTTTGCAGTTTGGGGTAGGGGAGGCGAAAGCCCTCAAAACAGAAAATATAGGCTCACCATCAGTGGTGGTATCTAAGGGGTGACTCACTGGCTGCCTATACCCCCACCCCCACCTCCCACACCCCATTATCTCCACCTAACATAGGGAAGGGGTATGAGGACTAGTTTTGCAGAAGGAGCTTAGAGGTTGGATGCCAGCCTGCTGCCTCCATGCTCCAAGACACTGGACTCAGTGAGACCTCATACATGACACAGAGCAATCTCCCCAGAAGACCAGGGACTCCATTAGGACCATCCCTGGAGTTAAGCCCAAGGCAAATTAAACCGAGATTGTGCTTTACGGGAGTTAAAAAACAACCTGCCCCATTCTTCTTGAGGCTTACTGAAGCTAAAGATAAACTTACCACTGTTCTTCTACCTTCCGCCCACCCCACCCTCCATACCAAAGAGTTTTCCCAGGGAGCAGAAACACGTAGAAACCTTAGCCTGTGGATGGAGAGGGTCTCTCTCCCACTAGCGATTAGATACATAGAGACTGCCACTCTGCCTATGGGGTGATCTTTGTTTTCTTATTACTCCTGCTAAATAAATTTACCTTCACTTTAAACTCTCTATCAGCTCACATTTGAATATTTTCCTATGTGAAGCCAAGAACCTTTTTTATTTCCTTTTCCTGGAACACACCTATCTCCATTCTTTGATTTGGGTGAGTAGCATAAAGTGAAATGAAAATGTACCTTCACACCCCCACCTCTACAAATAAAATGTTGCATGCTATGATCCCCATATAATTCACAAATTCTGGGAGCTACCACTCATCGTCACTGCTAAATGCCCACCCCATCCCCCAACCCCAGGCCTCCCCACACACACACAAACTGCAAATATTCTTTGCCTTTTCTACAGCCTGTCATCTTGTTGTTTTCTGCTTTTCTGTCCCTGGGCATATCAACATGCCAAGGTTAATGATGAGGCACCTTGGAAAAGTGGTGTTTGTTTAGCTTAAGGTAATGTTTTAAACGTCTTTCTGTGTGTGGCAGTCTCATTGCTTCTAAAACAAAACCCATCCACAATCTCAACCTGCATTCTATATTAACACCTCAGACACATTGCTGCATTTTTTCTTTTCTTTTTTTTTTTTTTTGTCATCCTGTCCTGGTTGAAAAATTATATGTGAGACTGGAACTGGCAAACACTAGAATAGGTTTGATAGGTTCAGGCTTTGAAAATCACATTTCTCTAAACCTTATTATCAAATTGATGTTCTGTGGCATCTTGTCCATTCTCAGTTTCCTGAATTCCTGGCAAATGGAGTAAAGGAACCGGGTATTTAGCCACAGTTTGTCTTTTATGGACTTTAGCCATAGTTACTTATGAGGAACTTTTCAATTCTTATGAGAATAGGTAGCAAAATATTCCTCTAAATATTATGAAATTCTTACTGAACAGGGATGCATTTGTTCACAATATCTAACAAAGAAGACCTCTTATTTTCCCACTATCTGTCTCACAGTTAATCAAATAGGGCATGGTGGTTGTCATTAGGTCGTAAGGTAGATGTGTACTCCTCCACTCTGTTCAAAGGTAGGTAAATGGGCTGTGATTCTCTTCAGCCAATGACATGGGACCAAAGGAGTTGTGTTACTTTCTTACTGAAGCTTTAAGGTCAAATGATGAATCTATCGTATTCCTTTTCCCTTGCCAAGAAAACCCTGGGATCTCATTCAAGACAAAGTGCCCTCCAGGTCCCATCCCTATGTAACTATGATTAGCAGAGCTGCTATTGGTCCCAAGGGGAATGAGAAAAAATATACCTTTGTTGGGTTAAACCACTGAAATTTGAGGACTGTTCGTTTCTAAGAATACCCCAGAATATTTAATGTGATGCACCATAAAATGCCACGTGTATATGAGAATAAACCCAGTTTTTAGCGATCTTCTAGAATAGTTCTGTAGACTGGGAAAACCACCCGCATCCTCACATGTTCAGGTAGGCTGATAAAAGATGAGGTTTCATTAGTACCAAGCATTATTCTAAGAGTCTTATCTCAATTATCATATTTAATCCTCACAATAAGGGGCAGTGTTGAAATCAGAACATTTTTACTATCTAACTTCTGAGTCCTATATGTGAGCTGCTCAGTATTTAGTTAAGAGTTAAAAAAATATATGAATTTATTTTTAAGAACAAAGAAGCATATACTATCAGTGCATAACCACTTAATATTGTCACTTTTTTCTTCTTTTTTTGACAGTCTTAAAGATAGTATTTTAGCTATTTGGTAAACTGTATGTCTAAAAGGAATATTAGGAGAGAGGAGAATCAAACCTTCTTTGGTTTTCAGTAGTAGTATGCTGAGAAGACAAAGCAATTGTTCTCACAAATCTGCTTACTTAAGATTATATGAATTTGTTTCCCTTCTTTCAAATAATGTTTTCAGAGCTACAAATCATCCTATCACATTTAGACACATAGAAACAATCACTGCTTCAGGATCAAGTGGTTATTTCTTTTGAAAGTTGTGTAGGCTGTATTTGATAATAACAGCTTCTAAGTATCAAAATAAGCTCTCGCTTTGGCATATCTTTTGGACTTGAATTTGCTCCACAAATGTGTGTATCTATATATTCAAATATGTGTGTATGTTTGTGTGTGTACAACATATAGAAGTTTATCCTTTTGCTTCAAGAAAATTTGCATGGGAAAACCTAAACGTCAATCAAATTAGAGGACAAAATTATTCTGGAAATTATTAAGAATAGGCATCATTGTCATAATATTGGCTACATCCTGTGAGTGTAAACAATTGAAGAAAACCTTTAACCCTCCCTCTCTTTTATAAATACATATACATACTCGTGTATGAATAGCTCCAGGGCAAAATGCTTCGCAGGTGGATTTCCCAGATTCCTTCTCTGTAGTGAAGACGTGCCCTTCCCAGTAATTCAGACTAAACTGAGGAAACAGTCCATCATGAAAAGATGGGCTGGTGTAGGAGAAGTTGCATAGAAAGTGTTTTCACCGGATTGCTGATCCAATCCAGGTAAAGTTGAGTAAGTTTGATTTTTCACTTTTCAAACTGTGGAAAATTTTAGATTTATATAAGACCCATTTAGACTTCTCCATTCTTCTGTATGAAGGTTTCATGAATGTTGTTTGGTGACTCCACTGAGTCAGCCCAAATATATATATATATATATATATATATATATATATATATATATATATATATATATATATATATATATATATATNNNNTATATATATAGATATATAGATATATATAACACTTATATAAATATTTCCATCTGAATTTTTTTTTTCCAGAGTGTGATTACAAGCTTCATCCATATGCCAAGGAGATTGAAAAAGACCTATAAAACCATGAAGGACATATAAAGCCCTTTATATTCTACTGCCTTCCTCTCTCTCTAGACCAGCAGTTCTCAACCTTTCACAGGGGTCGCCTAAGACCATCAGAAAACACATATTTTCTATGGTCTTAGGAACTGAGACACCACTCCTCTATCCGTCTCCAGGCCCACATGCAGATATGCCCACATACGAGTACCCGGCGACCCCTGTGAAAGGGTCGTTCGACCCCCAAAGGGGTTGCGACCCACAGGTTGAGAACCACTGCTCTAGACTCACACAAGACCATCCAGTGCATGCAACTGACCCTCCATGAAACCCAGACATTCTGGAACACTGAACATGCCATTTTCTTTGGCATGCACAGTTCCTTTTACTTTAAATGTCCCTCCTACTCCTGGGCTATGCATAGCTATATGCTACTCATCCTGTGAAACCTAAGTCCTCCGTTCACACCACCATTTCCTGAACACTCCCTGTATTCTCCCAGTAAGGGTTAAGAACGCTGACTAATATCATGGCTTGCTGGGCTTTTCTGCTTCTACCACCTTATTTTGTTATTATTTCAAGGGCTTGCAATCACCATGACGGGATATGATAGGTGTCTAACACAGGGATGAATGAGAGGTCCCCACCACAACCCCAATAAAATGTACTGTGGAGCTGCTAGCCCAAAGTAGGAATGGCAGATACCTCATTTACAGTGTCCACAAAGGGAGAACGTTAATTAATAAGTTTATATTCCAGGGCATGGCAGCCTTGATGGGGACACCACCAATGCAGCTACACAGCTCTCTCAGAAAGGCCCCAGGCTCAGAGTTTCATGCTCTGTGTTGACTAGCTGCTCTTTCTGCTCTACAAAATCTGCCTAAGTGATCGCTTGGACAATAGCCACTCTCTTACCTGAGGTCCCTAACAGACCCTTTCAATTAAACACTTGTATCTGTCCTTTCTGGTAAAATTACTGACTTATCCCTAAAGCCTATTGACTACTTGTGACCAGGTGGCTACAATCTGTGTCCCTTCTCTCAACTATCACTTTTTCTTCCACATAATTGAGTGATTGGCTCATCATGTCAGTTGAGTTTATTCCCATGTATACATGTTTATGTCGGTTGGTCTTTGCAGGATCAATACCTTGGAACTGCTGATTCAACCAACATTTAAGTTTGCCTTATCCCTGAAGATGATTTCGTGAGAAATTATGAAGTTCCTTATGTTATCTGTTACTTTAAGTTGTGTGTGTTTGTGTTACATATTGGTTCACAGTGTTTCATTTATCTGTGTCCTCTACTGTTGGGTCATTAACTTCTGGAGCACAGACTAAGATGTTGGATATCTTCATATCTCTAATGCCTACAGTTCAGAGTCTGTCATATAGTAGATATTCAATAAAGATTAAATGATTAAATGAAGAAATTAGAAAGTGAAATTTCTTAAATACAAGAGATAATTTAAATGTACATTTTTAGAATCAGTTTTATAAGACAGCTAAATTCATCACTTCAATACTCTTTAACTTTAAAAATATATCTTAAGAAAGAGAAAATTACACAGTAAGAGTATACACACACACACACACACACACACACACACACACACACACACACACACACATATATAGTTTTGTAAATTACAACCTAGTTCCAGCACATGATTTAAGATCAGTGTAAAGCACTGAACCTTAAGGCAAGGTAGCTGTTATTAAACAATGAATATTTATTTACTAAGAGGGAAAACTTTCAAATCAAGAGAAATGGCTCTCATTGTAACAGAAGAATTTTAGTAGTTATTAGTGTTGTTATGACTTAGGTAACGTGGTAGGATCTGCCAGCAGATTTTTCAGACAACACTGTAAATAGACAAAGCTCATCTTTACAGTTTGTCTCTCTTAACCAGCACCCCACCTCCCCCCCCAACCCAATCTCCTAGGCCAAGTTTCCAGTCATCTTGTTCACCCTTGATTACTCAGTTCCTATTGCCTTCTTAGCTCACCTGTGTCTTACTTGTGTCTTTCCATACTCGTCTAGACACCGTTCCCTCTTTGCCTCCTCAGAAGACACCATGATGACATAATCTTAGAGGCAGCAACTCCAGAGTTTAAGAAAGTTAACTGCAGATATTTTGCCATCTGAGGTAAGTTACTTTCTAAACCTATGTTCTCACCTATTAAATGTGAATAATAATACTATCTACCTCACAAGATTATTGAGTCAGTAAATCGAAGAGCACAAGGGAAGCAGGGAGCAGAGAGCGAGCACTAAAATACCAGCTATTATTATGCCTGGGTCTGTGACCTTGGAAACACAGGTCATCTGTGAAGTGGGACAGACATCCCCTACCTAGTAGGGTCACACTGATGTTAAGTAAAATCATCTGTTATGTGCCTTGCACAGAATCTGACATATGATGATTTCAGTAATAGACACTTGTTTGAAAGTATATTTCTTCAATTTTCCAAAATATTACCTAGGAAAGGATTAATGTCTTCTAATAAGTAAGGAAAGTTAATTAGTGAAAAGGGTTCACACACATTTGCAGTATCACAGTGGAACAAAGGGCAGAAACTAGAGCACTTATTAGGATCGGTTTGTAAATAAGGAAATGACGGGAAAAGGCGGGAAAGCAGAGTGCTGGGAACGCCAACCTTTACACGTTGGGAAATCAGGACTGACCAACATGGACGATGAAGAAAGAAATGCCAGCCAGGTGTGGGGATGGGACTTAGGAAGGCAAGTGAAGAAGGTGTTTCAAGAACAGAGTGATCAACTGTGTCAAGTCCTGCTGCTCGATGAAAACATGGATGATATTGTTTTCTAGTATCTTGAAATCTCGCGTTGATCCATGCTCATTACTTGGTAAGAGTGTAAAATGGTGAGATTCATAGTTTCCTTTTGGGGACCTGGAACATGAGTTGCTAATACAAGTCACATGAGGCAGGGTTTTCAACAGCCTTATATTTTCCATGTGTCCACTTGTCTTTTACTTTTAAGCCTAATTTCTGGCATTTCCCTCTGGATAAGATACCCTGAAATTTTTCAATTTTAGCCAATTACAATTTCTGGGGAAAACAGGCTTTAAACCTGTCCTAAGTCATTCATTGCAAGTGAAAGTTTTACACGAAAATTGCAGGTTTGGGTAAACACTAAAGATAAATGGAAACTTTGTCAACTGGTGTGAAAATATTTCATTTTAAAACTTCAAGGTATTGATGAACACCATCAAAATGATGTAAACTTCAATCTTTATGTTCCAGGTTCTTAGGCAGAATTTAGATAATACAATGATTTACGCTTTTAGAGGATAGCTGAGGCTTTCTTAGTAAAATGGAGAAAGTTTTCTAAAATATGGATAGTAGATATGGCAAAAAAACACCCAGCTCTTTCTGGTTTTCCTATTTATATAAACATGAGAAATTAAATCTGTCAGAAAGGAGTGTTTTGTGTATATTCTAAATTTGAGCTGTATTTTTGTAACTGATATCATGGCATCCCACAAAAGGCGGGAAAAGAATGCTTTGCACATCAAGAGCTAATCCAGTTTATGACATTCATCTAGCTTAACCACATTCATAAAACTTGGAACTACAAGGAACTTTAATTTTGCTTTTGACTTTGTTGATTCCAACTCATCTTTATAAATGTTCCTTCCTCAAACAGAATTACGCTACAATTGTGGGTCATCAGGCCACTCATCTCGTCTTATTTATTCTGTGTTGCAGCTTTTTCAGCAGATTATTATATTTGTTCCCAGGCAAAATTACCCCAATTTCTTCAAGGTTTCCTCCCTTCCCTATTTTCTACCTCTTTAGACATTTAGACAATCTGGCTGTTGATAATTTTTTAACATACTTTTAAAATACCAAGATTACATGTTCACACACTGCTACATTCTCTGAAGCCTGGTTTTTGAGATATAAAAGAATGATTAAATTGTTCAATGGCAGTTTTAGGTTTGAAAATATGCAGGGAGGCAGCTTAGTGGCTAAGCACACAAACTCTACAGCCTGACTGCCTGTTTTAAGTTCTTTCTCTGATCCTTACTAGCTGTGAAACCCTAAGCACGTGATTTATTATCTCTGTTTCTTTGTTTTCTCATCGATAAAGTGGGATTAATAATAGCATCTATTTCATGGCATTGTTAGGATTACATTGATTAATCTCTATCAAACTTTCCAAAGAGCATGACAGAATAAGTGTTATGTATGTGCTAGAAAATTAAATTTATTTAATTTCATAAATAATAGCACCATACACTAGATGTACGGCATCAATTTACTGCATTTCTATCTTGTAGATATTTATGTCCAGCTCAATCTCAAAACCTAGGGGAAAGCCACATTTCTTTATTGGTTCTATCTGTACTTGTAATAGTGAGGCATAAATATTCATGATTAAACTCTGCCAGTCCCTATAACTCTGTATGTGTCTCTCTAATTGATACTAAAGATTATTAAACTGAAAAAAAAAATCTAAGAAACGTGGTTCATATAAGAGGAAGATCAGGGAACATATCAATTATTGATTTTTTAAAAGAATAATGACCCAAAAAGACACATTAAAAATTAATAATTCCAAATTGACTGTCTAGACTACCTTACACAATGATGTTGAAGATTCCCTTTTTTTTAAATAGTGAATTATTATAGTAAGTTTAATCATTAAATACAAAATTATAAAACCAATTTTTATGTATTAAATATGACAACAAAATCATGAAACACTTGAAACTCGAGGAAGCTGATTTATAATTCAACAGCAGTAAAATGTGAGGAAAAATATTTAAATCAAATTATGAAAATACAGGGTGAAACAGCTAGAGTAATTTAGTTCCTTTCTTGCCAAGGACTGCCAGATTCTTTCCCTGTTTCGCTCATTTGTTATTTTGGCTGTCTCGTTAGCTGCACACAAATACAAAATAGAGGAGTAAACTTGAGACTTTAAGACATTAAAATATGTTGTATAAATGTGTAATTAACTTCAAATAAATGGAGGTATACCATATTTACGTTGAAAGTGGAATTTGGATGTTAAATAAGTTCATGAGGGTAGATTCTGGGACAGAACTGCCCACCACCTGAATGCGAATGAGGTGGAGAGAAATCGGATTATGGTCAACATCAGAAGACTTACCTTCCTTTCCTTTACGCACCCGGGTCTACTGCCCAAAGCATATGTTTCTCAGGCAACTCATTCTCCAAGTCATTCCTATTAATGTATCTCCATTTAAATCATTTAAATTCAATTAGTTTTATATTTAAATTAAATATACATTCTCATTCCCATCACATTAAATCCCATATATAGGATCTCTATGGCAAAATAATGTGCACATGTGTTTATTATGCTGTTATTTACAGCTCTGAATGTTTATAGAGAAAAGATTAAATAAGATATAGTTCGTTTATGTGCAGTCATTAAAAAGAATGAGTTAGCCCTCTATGTATTGGCATGAAAGGTTGCCCAAGATATACTGAATGACAAACTGTAATTTGGAAGAAAGTAAAAACAATCCTAATTACATTTTATATAATATTATACACACACACACACACACACACACACACACACAAACACACATGCATTCTGTTGTAAAAAAATGCATATTGGGGACTGACCAAGTGGCTCAGTTGGTTAAGAGCTCGCTCAAGAGTTTGAGCTCTGAGCAACAGCGGTTCGATGCCCGGCCCAGGCTAAGCTTCCACTGAGCTGCCAACAGGTGGCAGAATGGCTCAGCTAAAATTGTTTTTTAATTAATAATAATAATAATAATAAAAGTGCATGTAGTTTTGTGTTAACACAGACACAAATGTGAGTTCAGAAATAGCTATAACACACTGTAAACAGCTGTTCTTCCTGAGACTGAGATGGGTGAGGAGAGCTTCAGTTTCATAAATTTTTGCATTTAATTGTTTTCAAGCAAGCCAATGCTATTTTTCCAATAAAATATGTCTCTACATTTCATTATATGTTACAGTGCATAAGTAGTACATCATTCTTGAAAACAGTACATGGGAGGTTATGTGTTCACATACATGTGTGTATATATATATATATATATATATATATATATATATA
>NW_017732198.1:625534-628174 GCF_001890085.2 Hipposideros armiger
TTTTTTTTTTTTTTTTTTTTTTACCTTCCTAACAGCACAATAGCTTGCTAAGGTGAAAGGTATCTTTAGCAGTTGCCACTGCTGTATTGTCTACTTGTAACTATAAATTGTAATATATTTGTAATATTTTTCATCTTAGCTTGCCATTGAAACAAAGCAGTTTGGGGGCCCACTTCAGGGCACGTAGTAATTCCTTATATTCTGTTAGGACAGAGTTTCTTAAAATGTGATTTTTCTTTACCTTTTCTGAGAATCTTAAGAAAGTGAGCACACACAAATAGACTTCGGGTGGAAAAAAGAACTCTTTTATCTTACAGATAGCAATCACAATTGGTCAACAGCTCCTAAAGACCAGTAATATTTCTTAGGGTAGTACCAGAAGTATATGGAATATCGGACACCAGCTTCTTTACCAACTAATTGTTATGTCTCTTCTTAGCACCTCTGCCATCAAACCCTTAGTGCCTTACAAGTGTTCAGTAAGGAACAATTACATCTTGATTTTTTTGTCATTGGGAGAGGAGCTCTGTAAGAGGGGTTTCCCTCTTTAGCGGAACCCCCTTCTGTTCCAAAGTATGTATTTTAGTTCAAGGCACTGATTCTCAAGCTGCAGCGTGCACCAGAAGCACCAGGGTCTGTTGCTAAAACACAGCTTGCTGGGTTCCACCTCCACAGTTACTGACTTGAGGTATGATGCAGGGCAAAAGAATTTGCAATTTTCCAGGTGACACGGATTGGCTGGTCCAGGGCCCACACTATGAGAACTACTAATTTAAGAAAATGTACTCCCTTTGTGTTTGCCGGTCCAACGTGTTTTAACTAATTGTGAAGATGTTAGCTTAATAATGAGAAATGTGAGGACCCAAGCCTTCATCGAAAACTTTGACACAGAACCACAGGAGCCTCAGAATCATTCAATAAATGTCAAGGAGCACTGGTGTTCCTGTTGTTGCTTTACAGCTTCATCCTTGACCGGCCGCCCACACCAACCCCTGACCTAAGAGGTCATGAGGAAGTGCCCCGGAACGCTGGGACCCGGGAATGTCGGTTATCTCCCTTACTTTCTGGCTGAGGCACAGCTGCACCATCCTGGGGGCTATGTGTGTGGGAGTGTGAAGGCACAGCAGGTGTTGCAGTACAATGGGGCTGGTTGATGGAAACTAGCCTTAAGGGACTTATCACACAGACTTTAGAAAGTTTCTCTTTTTTGAAGTTTCTTAATAAAAGCTACTGTTGGCCTGATTCTGGGCTCACTTCCAGAGAACTGCAGTTCCCTGGCTTCGCCTTAAATCTATCCTTGTCTCTTGTGTTTCTTTAACCCTTCGCCTCCCCTCTGACTCCCCACCGCCCATGCTGCGCGGGACGCGGCACTATGTCCCATGAAGGGAAAGAGATTCTTCAAGTAACAGCTCAAAGGTCACATGGCCAAGGAAGTCTTCTCAGGTTCTCCTACTGGGACATGTGCCATCACAGTCATACAAACCCTGCGGTGGACCTTCACGGAGATCATCACAATTGTGATTACACAATTACTTTCAAAATATGTATTAAGTGACTGTATTCCCCATGTGACTGCCATGGTTTAAGGCACCATTGTCTTTCCCGGCTGCCATTATATATGTTTAGTGTCCAGTTAGGAAGGTGACGCAAGAGTTGATGCTCAATATCTGCCAAAATCAATGGTGGGAAGAATGTTATTATGCTCATATTTACATAGACACGGTAGGCATTAAGTACCTTAATTTAGAGATGGCGTTCTTCTGAGACCATGACAGCTATTTTGATTTTTATTGATTATGACATTCTTCCATGCTGAACTCAGACTCGGCCCAGGAACTGTTTTCAATACAGACAGCCTCTACCAGCTGTCATATATGGCACATCAGATAAAATCTAACTGCCTTCCTACAATGAACTCTATTCAGAATGGCCTTCACTTTGTTTACTCGATAGTCCCTGAGATTTTTTCCTCTACCTTGGTTCACGCTGTTTCATTTATCTGAAATAGCTACTCTCCTCCAAACACACTCCATTTGTTGAAAACCTATTAATTCCCTAAGTCCTATCTTGAGCACCATCTTTTCTGTGAAGCCTTTTGAAATCCCCTTAATTAGATGAAATCTCTGATGACTCTAAACATACTCTACCTTACAACATAGTAATCCATACGCTTGCCTTTACCTTCTTACTAAAATGTCTCTCCTTAAACAGAGAACACTTATTCAAATTATTGTACCATAACTTTGCTCATTAAGCAAATATGTATTGATCTCCTATTATGTGCCAGGCCCTGAGCTATGTTCGGGCGGTACAAAGAACAGTGAAACCTAGCATCTATCTTCAAGGGGGTCACCATTTTCTAGGGTTTACCATTTTCTAGGGCATAAAACAAATGTTTAAAGGTATAATTGTGTGATAATAAAGCACAGTACAAGGCACCATGATGGGATGAAGAAAGAAATGATCACCTCTGTGTGGCCTGAGTGTGGTGAGCGAAGAGATTAGAGTGCTTAGAGCAGCGGTTCTCAACCTGGGGGTCATGACCCCTTTGGGGGTCGAATGACCCTTTCACAGGGGTCGCCTAAGACCATCGGAAAACAAAAAGATATTTACATTACGATTCATAACAGTAGCAAAATT
>NW_017732198.1:634414-638090 GCF_001890085.2 Hipposideros armiger
TAGGCTGCAGCCCCTGTGGCAGTGGGTTGCCATGGGCTACCGTGTGTAGCCAGCAGCCAGCGTGAGCGGCCAGCAGCCACAGTGAGTGGCTATCCAGAAACCGGCGACTGATCTGCCTCAGCCAGGAAGAGCACAATGATGGTGCCAACTTGGGCCAGTGAAGCAACGTCCTCCACAACTAGAATGAAGAAGAAAATGACAGCAACTTGTCTGTTCCCCTTCCCCCAATTCCCCAGCACTGTTCCCATCCCCCCAATTCCCCAATAAAAATCTTTAAAAAGAAAAAACAAAGGATCATTTTCCTCACGTTTAATGAGCATATTGCAGATGTTTATACACACCATCAAATGAATTTCTTTCAGTTCATGCAAAACCCAAATATTGAGCTTGCATGCGTATCCCAGCTTCTTCAGGTGGTCGTGAACACTTAAATAATGGATGTTCAATGTTTCTGCAATCTCTCGTGTCAAGTAACATGGATTGGACTCGAGCAATGCCTTTATTTTGTCATCATCAACCTCAATGGGCCTCCCTGATGGAGGAGCATCATTGAGATTAAAATCACTAGCACGAAATTTCATGAACCATTTTTGGCACTGACATTCTTGTAGAGCATTGTCACCATAAACTTTATGGAACTTTTCACAAGCTTCACGTGTGTTCTTCCCTTTATGGATGAAAACAGTAAAATATGGCAAAAATGCACATTTTGATCTTCCATCTTCAACTTGTAAAATCTCCAAAACTCAACCAAATCGCTCAATTTTTTTTTTTAGAATGAAGCTAGAACTGTCAGCTGCCTAATGACATAGCAATAACATAGATGCAAATGACTCTAGTACTTCCAAAAATGAACTGCCATTTGTTGCAAAAATGCATCATGACTTTTCCGCCAACCATATATATGTATATATTAACATTTACAAAGCATTTTAAAATTTCTATTCCTGGGTCCCACTTTAGACCTATTGAATGTATCAGAATTACCATGGCTAACCAAGATAATTCTGATGATCATGCCAGGTCTGAACAGCCAAGTTTAAGACTTACATAATACTGGCTATTCATGCAATTAACTGCATTCAAGCGTGCCTAGATTTGTACTTATTATAAAAGTCCCATGAAATGTGCTGTTCTTTTTATTATTAAGAGTCTGTCTGCTACATTAAACAGCACCCACTTTACAAGAACTTTTAGAAGATATTTTGAGGAATAGTTTATCAATTCAACAAGAACTTATGGAGTCTGTAATATACGCCTGGTTCTGTTTCATGTGGCATGCAGAGGTGAACAAAATAGAAAGAGGAGCCATCTCATGAAGATCACCCTCTCATAAATAACTGCTCAACTGCTTTTATCTAATGGCTAATTCTATCCTGCAATGGTTCTCAACTTTGAGTAGGTGTCAGATTTACCAGAGATCTTGTTCATCTAGAGATGACTAGGCCACACTCTCAGAGGCTCTGATTTACTAAGCCTGGATGGGGCCCAAGAATTTGCATTTCTAATGAGTTCCCAAGTGATGCTAATACTATTGGTTAGGGACCATACTTTTTGAGAACCATTACTAAAATACCACCTATTCCCTTTTTTTTCATTGGCTGGTACAAAAGTGAGATCCAATCCTGGGGTCTTTTTCTAGCAATAATGTTAAGACTTTGGTATGTTAAGTAGCAATTTCATACCTGAGAGTCTTTAACTTTCCTATTCTGATAACTAGAGCATACTTATCTGGAATTTTTAGAAACTTGTATGTCTCGGTATGGAGAGAAAGATGGTCAAAGAACCAGAAGTTGATAAACACATACAACAGAACAGCTAAAGTAAGCTTGAGCCGATTGTCCTTTGCTTACTCTGGTAAATAGGCAGTCAGTCTACCCTACAGAGTTACCCTACAGTGGTTGAGAGCTAATGAGTTAGTATTTATGAAAACTTGCTGCAAAATGAAAAGGGCTATAAAATATAGGTTACTTAGAGAATCCCCCATCTCATCACCGATTCACAGAAGCAAAACATAGAACATGTCTTTCTTGGCCAACCCAAAGAAAATGGCTCCCCATCACATTGAGTACATTGAGTTGGATCACTTCTCTCCCAAATCGGTGTATGTCCTGACCTGGGAAATGTTTTATGCCTTTATTAAATGAGGTGAGGTGAGTGTCCCCTTTTGAACACACTAAGTCTCTACGCTGTGCAGAGAAGCCAGACACAAGCCTTACACCTTGAGAATTCTGAAGAACATGTGCAGTGTGTTTGTCATCTTTTCAGAAAAGCACTTCTGAAGAGCCCTTTAATGAGTTTCCTAGAGAAAATGTGAAGGAATGGTAATGCAACTAATCATTTCCTACCTTCCCACTGAACCTCTTATTAATTAACATGTTAATGCTCTGTTTGATTTCTTAAATTTAGTTTGAGAGACAGTAAAACAGCTATTTTCAAATTAAATTAAATTGAGTTGTGAGAAGATTTTCAACCAATATAGGGCTTTTTGTACTCTACTAATTCTAGTACTTATTGAGGTTTAAAAAAAAAAAAAAGAAAAAAAAATCAATGAGCTTGAAATGAAAATGTTGATATTATTGTAGGCTAAATCTACTGAATAACTTATTCCCTCCATGACAATATTTTGCCACGTATGTGACATTAGAAAATGCAAATTCCAGTTTTTAAAGAAAGCGAGAATTTTCCTCAGTTACCATAAATGTCGCCCAACTATCTGTCTGAGGAATTAGCATAGTCATAAACTGTAAAAATTAAGATTTTTTTCTAGTAGAGTAGACATCTTTACTGTTAATAGGCTGCAATAATCCTTTGATTTTCAATGGTATATTGCTTTCGGTTCACTGTGCAAATTTCAGGTATAATTAATTATCTTTTATCTTGCTCTAGGCTTTTCTTTTTAGCAAAAGGGATTTGTTTAGACTTCTGTTCTAATGAGTTTTAATGAGAAATGTTATATAAGGTAGTTCTTAACACAAGAGCTATTGCACCATTATAGACCAAATGGTTATCACTTGCCCTCCTTCAATAAATAATGTTCAAATACCTTTATTTATATTGATTTGGATTTTCTAACCCTTTTGAACATTTCATGTTGAATTTCAGAATGTCTCCTATTACCAGTGTTTGTAATTATCACCATCCCACCCTCCATCTATCTCTTTTTATATTAACAGGCAGTAACAGCTTGGGCTGAGACCAGAACTCTACCACCTACAGGAATTAAACATGGCTGTATCAGAAAATTTTCCAGGCAATGTTTCACTCTTGGATGATGCAAGTTTTCAGTGCTTCTCAAACTTTAATGGGTTTTCGAATCACCTGGAGATCTTGTTAATCTATAGTTCCTAATTTAGTAGATCTGGGGTGGAGTGTGAGATTCTGCATTTCTAGCAAGTTTAAGGGTGATGCTGATGCTACTCTGAGTAGCAAGAGTTTATATACCATTGATAAGCCAAGAGTAAATTTGATATGATGTTTTTAATAACTGTAAGTCTCAGCTTTTCTGGAGTAGAGTTTGTTACTCATACATAGTACCTTCATCAGGAGTGAAGCACTGTACTCAAACAAAAACAAAGTATTTTGTCTTTTTTTTTTTTTTTTACCTTCCTAACAGCACAATAGCTTGCTAAGGTGAAAGGTATCTTTAGCAGTTGCCACTGCTGTATTGTCTACT
>NW_017732198.1:640750-663244 GCF_001890085.2 Hipposideros armiger
CGGCATTAGGAAGGTTGAGAACTGCTGGGTTAGAGGCAAGTAAGAAGCTTGACACGTGACCGGATTTTCCAGGTGTGAACTATATGCGTTAGATGTTCAGTTTCTTCCATTTATCCAACTTACTTGAATTGATCTAAACCCAGCTCATAAAATGGAAGTGGGTTAAACAAACTTTATTTCATTTTCTTGCAACTCTTTAGTTTTCTGAAAGGCTACTGCATGAAGTTTTGATGGATCCCATATGCCAATTCTCCTACTATCAGCTGCCTTTCTATAATAACACCATATATCTGCAGACCCACCCTGGTTGCCCTGTACCCTACAGTGGTAGCCTCATTTCCATTTCCAATAGGAGGCGCCAGAACAAGCCATCAAAGACATGTGGACCCTGCCAAAGTAGTCACCTTCTTTACCAATGTATATAATTGCATAGGCTGAGGCAATCTGCCAAGGACCCCCAATCCTGTTTGCTATTCCAGGAAGAAGTAAGCGCTGCTGAAAACAATTCTCAGCCAGGATGCTGGCAGTGCAGTGCTATCAAAATCACCCAGAGAGAGGTCTCAGCAAATAGCCCAAGGTCAAACCTGCCTCTCTCTTTTTCAAAAATACCACCCTATCACCACTGAAACTTACTACTCCTTACTAAACAAACAAACAACAAGAACACACATAGAGTGTTGGGCCCCACTCGTACAGATTTGTTTCAGAAACTCTGGGTGTTACTCCAGGACTTAGAAGTTGGAACCAGCACCACAGACCATAATTTATCCCAGGTAAATCATCCCTGATATTGTGGGGTTAACTTCAAAACAAAGGTGTGTGTGTGTGTGTGTGTGTGTGTGTGTGTGTGTGTGTGTGTGTGCATGTGCGTGTGTGCATGTGTGTGTGTGTGTGTGTGTGTGTATAATTTGTTTTCCTACCACAACTTCTGTATGCTAGAGGGGGAAAGGCTAAGTAAAGAGATTAAAGCTTCCCTTTTGCCCCATGGCCTGCCCCAAATTCCTTCTCTGTCATTCATAATTAGCTCTTTCTACCAAAAGGGAGGGAGGGGTGGTAATTGTCTTCCTCTCGTCCATGTAAGTGATAGAGAAGCAATTTTAGAATTCTCTTTTGGACCCCTCACACCATTATGATTTACTTCGGCAGAAAGAAGTGAAACCAGTGCCGCCATCCTTCCAACAAATGGTTCATTGAAGTTTTAGTGGCAAGCAGGCACAAGGAGGGTTTCCGATTTCACTCCCCACTCAAAAAAGGTTTATAAAGAAGGTGCGTTGTCCTCACCTTACAGATGAGGAGACAAGAGGAATAGTTAAGGAACTTGCAAAGATCACACAGCACATGCAAGAGAGCTTCAAACCCAGATGTCTGATTCTGTAAGCCATTCGGCTGTTACCACTTCAAACAGCTGTCTGTTGCTTCACTTTGGTGACGCTATCGACACTGAGTGAACACTGAGTTTGTACATGCTGCAAAATGCCAGGATAATTGTACACGTGAAACTATGTCCTTCCCACATTTCCTTCAGTCCCCTTCTCATCCCGAGGTTGGGGCCCGTTATAATGTTCTCTGACACGAGGCTCGTAGCTTCTGTGGTTTTCTTTCTCTTTGACTACCATTTTTTTCCTCTTCGTTTAAGATTCTGTATCATCTATCTTTGATCTAAGCACCTTTTTCTTTCTTCTCCAGAGTGTTTCTTCCCAGCAGTCCCCTCGCTTTATTATTCGGGATTTTAGACCTACCTTTCTCTTTTAGCTTTGAGCTCTGGGCTTTTCTCTTATTCTTCATCTGAGGTGGCCATATGCCCATGCTGTTTCTTTCATTTAGTTTTCTTTTTCGTTTTCAACTCTATATTCTTTTCTGTTCCCTATTATTCTAGATTTCATCACATTTCCTTAATCCTTACTAACATGCTGGAAAGATTTTTTTGCCCTCCTTAGCATTTGTGATACCAGCCTTTTTAAGTATGAGGAAGAACTAGCAACACCCTCGTTATTAGTTTTATGGATCGTGTAGATATTTCTCCAGGTTTTTGTATGCTTTTTTACTCAAGGTGTGGGTATCTTATTTGTGACCTAACTAAAATGAATTGTCAATGTTTTGATATATTAATAATTGTCATTAGGCTCAAACTTCACAGTGAAAGGAATCTAAAGCAAGAAATAGGAAAATACACTCACACCTGGAACCACAAGTGCCTCGTTAGGGAAAAAAAGTAACATTTCAAGAAAACAGTTTCTAGTAAACAGGCTGGTTTCCAGCCATTTCAAAGCAGTGGATTTTCTACGTTAAGACATTTTCATAATAATTACTGTCTAGTTTTAAACATAAAACTTTCTTCTCTCAGATTTACAATCCATTCCAAGACAGCATAATGGATTATGCAGACTCCGTCCTCAGATGATTTACCTGTCACTATCATAAATTGTAGGTAAGGTTGAGAACAGCTTGATGTTTTTTGGTAACAACAATCATATCCCTTATGGTGCAGTGATTGCTGTTCAGTGCCTCTTTTCTATTTAGCAAAAGAACTAAAAGCAAAGGAGCCTCCAGAACAGAGGACTTGTGACAAGGGAACCTGGAAATGCAATGCATCAAAGGAACACAAGATGTCACTTTCACATAGGCCTTCACTTCCAGAGGACAGTCACCTCTGCACTGTGCACAAAACAACATGCAGAGGGCAAAAGCACCAAGGAGATTTACAAATGCTTCAGAAGCATACATGGGTACCACAATTCTTGGTTTGTTATCAATATTCGTAACAACGTCCCCACGCTGCAGTGCTTCTCCTGAACGTCTATGAGCCCTCCCCCAATACTCCGCAGCTTCCCTTCCCCTTTCTGGATAGCACAGGGCCGCCAGCGACACTTTTTCTCACTGCCTTGCATATTTTTCCTCCCTGCTTCCTTAGTTCTGCTCCTCCAACATCTTATTTGAGGACAGATCTGTTAAAATAGGCTCGTGACTTCCTTCTTCTGGTCTTGCCCATTTAACCCATTTTGCACACTGCTTCCAAGCTGACCTACTGAGGCAGTTCTGACTGCAATGCTCTTCTGGTCCCTGAGGTCAGGCTTAGCATAGACTATTAATTTCCTATTGCTGCTACAATAAATTACCACAAACACAGCAACTTAAAACAATGCATTTTCTGTATATCAAAAGTCTGATACAGATCTCACTAGGCTAAGGTCAAAGTGTTAGTAGGGCTGCAATGCTTTCTGGGGGCTCTAGGGCAGAAGCATTTCCTTTCCCAGTTTCTAGGAGCCACCTGCTTTCCTTGACTCAAGGTCCTTTTCTCTGACATCAAACCCAGCACCACAAGGCTAAGTTCTCTGCTGTTGCTGTTTCTGATTTTTCAGTCACATCTTCCTCTAATTCTTTTAAGAAACCTTGTGATCACATTGGGCCCACCCAAGTAATCCAGGAGACTCTCCTTATCTTGAGGTCAGCTGATTAACAACCTTAATTCCATCTGCAACCTTAATTTGCCATGCATTTTAATATATATTATAGTTTCAGGGATTAGGATGTGGACACTATGGGGGTAGGGGTGGGGGGGAGTTCATTATTCTGCTCACCACGCATGGAATTGAAAGTGTTTCAAGATCTAGCCCAGTCTAACTCTCCATCCTAATCTCCTTTCAGGGTCCATCCCCATTTCTTCCTGCGCCAAGTGCTTCGGCCAAACTTAGCTTCCCACAAATAGGCCATCATCCACTCCTGACTCTCTCAACTTTGTTCATGAGGTTCGCATTTCCTAGGTGGCTGTTCTCTATCTTCTTTGAAAGTTTAATCGTCATCCTTTAAGTCCTCTACTCTAGGAAACGTTTTAAAACTCAGGCAGAACTGATCACTCCCTTATTTGTACTCATTGACTATTTCTACTACAGCGTTAAGGTGATAGATTATATAGATATAGATATATAGAGATATATATAGAGAGATATATAGATTTTCTTTTTTTTTTTTTTTTGCTGGACTGTCTACAACACTTTTCCCCAATCATCCCAGTTGTTAAATCAAGAAAGGTGATAGGTATACTTTTTTAAATGTTTGAAAGAATGTATTATAGACTAGGCTAAGCTGCAATCACAAACTCTCCCCCCCTCTCTCTCTCTCTCTCTCTCTCCAGATATCAGTGGTTTAACACAGTAAGTTACCTCTTGCTGATTTACAATATAAGCCAGCTGTCCCTGGTCTGCTGGGAACTCTTCCCCATGTTGATTCAACAATGAGTTTCCTTCTATTTTCTGGCTTTGTCATCCCACCTTTCCCTTATTTTTGAATCCAGGCATAGAAGGAAAAAAACAGAGCATTCAAGAAAGTCATTTGCTTCTTAAAAACCCTTGTCCTGTGGCCACTTCTATTTGCTTTCCCTGGGAGAAAACTTAGCCACATGGTCAAGAGAACCTGCAGGGGAGCTTGGGAAATGTAGTTTAACCATGTAGCCACCAAAATCCTCTTAATATAGGAAAGAGGGTAATGGGTTTAGATAGAAAACTTCGATCTCTGCTACAAAAAATTAATGAAGAGTCCAACTCCTCTTACCAGCCCTTAGAGTGTTTGACTATGTATCTCTTTAGCCTTAGAGCCTATTTCTTTGTGATATATGTCTGATATCTGCCAAAGTATAAGAATCAGGTCAAATTAGTTGGGTTATGTTAAAAGTGGATATAAATTTTATGTTTTATAAGAATTTTCCTATAAGAATGTTTAGTAAATACCAACTTAGTAAAAAACCCCACAAAACTATTAATTGTTCCTTAGATGATAAATATGACCTGGTTCAATAAGGAACATGATTCTGAAGTGTTCTGAAATATTTTTAAAAGTTGAGAGAAAAAGGAGGCCTTATTCTGTGGCATAAGATGTCTAGCAAGGGTAAGAAAGGCATAACAGGATAGACAAAAGGTGAGATTTTTGCAAGGATGCTAGTTAAGAGCATGGGTTTAGATTAGATGGATTAGTTTTGCATTTTCAAAGGGTGTGTAACCTAAGCAAATTAAACTCTCAATTTTGCATTTGTCATATGGAGTAGTAGTTTATAATTCTTGGAAAATATAGATTAGGTGAATTTTGTAAGACAGTTAAAATGTCTAATCTATAAATAATCCAAACTGCTACGTTTCATTGTTCTTAAACATTATTGAATAAAAAAGTCTGTATTAACTTTAGTTTTTTAAAATGCATTACAGAAAATAAAGACAAATAAAAGTTTCTGAATTAAAAATGAGGTCAGGGGAACTGAAATTCAAAGAGCTGATGTTTACAAGGACACAAGGACAAATGAGATCTTTCAAAGTTTTCATATTTACAAAAACAAAATAAGAAAGTGGCTTTGGATTAACAAAGCAAAATAAGGTATTCCCCCCCCCCCAAGCATAGCACTCTAAGAGGGGTGTTTGGAGGGACCATACAGGGAGAGTACCGGAGAGCACCATTAGGCCCTAAATGACTTATCTCCTGGTGTGTGGTTTCTATTATATATTCCAAAGTGAGAAACTTACAAATGAAGTTGAAAACTTGATATTCAGTTAATCATATGGCAAAAAGGGCCAAGAAAATTGAGAAAAAAATACAGTTCTCATTTTCAAAAGGAGAATAAGATGAATATTGATAACTATGGGCCAGAGCATGACCTTTGGCATTCAAAAGATTCTAGGACAGGTTACCCTAGTTCCTTACTGAGACATGTTATAACTCCACTCTTAAAAATCTACTGCATTTGAAGTATACATCAATTTTCAGAGGCAACCAGACTTCAGAAATGTGAAAATGAAAGAGGGAAAGAAAAGTGTCTTGGGGTAACTAGGTGAGCTGACTTTAAAAGACTAGAAACTATAAATAGACATCAACGTTATGCTGAAGCCCAGATAGGTTTATCCAAGTCTCTAATTATACTCTTCTGGACAAGATTTTATTTTATTTTATTTTAAATTCAGGTGGGTAAAATTTCTTCTTATAAATTTAACTGGTTGTGTTACCTTACTTAATCTAAAGTGATAAATGTGTTACGTTAAGCTAAACTGATAAACATATGTATCACCCAAGAGTAACTTTCTTATTACCTTAGGACTTTGACTCATTCTTACTGTACATTTTACCAACTGATGGAATTGGTAGGAATTATTTTCAAATTTCAGATAAGCAACATTATAATGGTTAAGAATGTGGACCTTGAAATTGGTAGACTTAGAAGAGAGTCCTGGCTCTGCCCCTTGCTAGCACATGAGTTAACTGTTTTGAATCTGTTTCCTCATCTATAAAATTATAATAGAGAAAAGAGCATCTACACACTGCCTTGATTATATGTGATAACTATATGGGATTGCGTAGGATAAATGCACTTACTATATAGCATAAGTCCATCATGGCAGACATAATTACAATGTTGGTTTCCTAAAGAAACTTCCTCTCAACAACAGAGAGCTTCTATATAGTCACACAGCTTTCAGATATTGATATATTGATGAATCGAATTCAACAAGATTAAAATAAAGTGCATTATGCAATTTGAACAAAAACAAAGCAACACAAAAAAATGTTTTTGTATGAGACAGAATTAAGATATAGTCTGTCAGAGTCAGATACAGAAGTGTTTCAACCATTTCAGAAAAAATGGTCACTATCAGGGGTCGGCAAACTGCGTCTCGCGAGCCCCATGTGGCTCTTTGGGTACGTATGTGTGGCTCTGAAATAAAACTGAAAATGAAAATAAAACTATCAGAGTTTCAATTATAAAATTTTTAAAGGATATGATTCACATAATGGTGACTTCATTTGTTTTATGGCTTTCGAATAATTTTTAAATTGTTGTGAGAGACAAGACTGGCTTTTCCATCTCAAAAGCTCGCTGACCCCTGGTCACTATGAATCAAGAAAAAGATGTAACTACCAAAATCCCTAACATCCTCTTTCACTACATCTATAGAAATAGAGAAAGTAATATAAAGCAAAGGTCAGATCAATTGTGCTTTCTGCTGTCAAAGAACACTGAAAATCTTGTAGTTTATTTAAGGTCCAGTCTAAGATGAATGTAGACAAAACCAAAACATATTCAGAGGAGAGCAGTCAGGAAGGTAAAGAAACGTAGCATTGAACAATGGCTTGAAGAGCAGTGCTGAGGTTGTTCCCATTGGGGACTACTATGAAAAAGAAGCTGCTGTGAATATTTTTATATAAATCTTTTTGTAGATATATGTTTTAATTTCTCTAGGGTAAATATCTAGGAGTAGAATCGTTTGGGTTATACGGTAGGTGTATGTTTAACTTCATCAGAAACTCCCAGTTTTCCAATGGGCTTATACCATTTTACACTAATTTTTAATAGTTTGCATAATATATTTATTTAAGTCTCATTGATTGGTCATTTTATGCTAATCTTAAAAACCCAGATTTCTGGCTTTCTTAGAAAAAAAAAAAATTGGAAGACCTGACTACATTGGACCTATATGGCCCCAAAGGCCTGAACTTGAATCTTCACTAACCCTTCTTGGTGGGGCACGCACAGTCCAATGCCTCATAGACTTCACCCATCACGCCACAAGTTTGTCCATTTGGTAGCAATTGACACCTGTATACATGAGTTTGCACACAAGGATATAATGAGAAACTGCTACAATCCCAGGCACTTTGAGTGCTTACGATAAACCACTGTTGACTCATATTTATTTGCATTTGAGTAAGAATACGAGCTTCAAGATATGTGTATGTTTTGTTGTTATTGTTTCGTAAGTACCATCTCAGAAATATTTTTATTTTTCCTCTTGGCTGCTTCCTCCTTCAGTTGCACCTAGAAGAGGGTGACAGAAGTGGCAGTGGGGCTGTGCTGGAGGCCCTACGGTAAGATTAGTGTAACCTCAGGATATGTCATCAGCTTCGTATTCTGTTATTTACTTAATTTAAACCTAATGATATGAAACATTATCTTAATGCTGAAGTTTTCTTGTCTCTTTGAAGGTGCTTCAGCCCAACAGATGGGACCCTTCGTGCTGCAAATATGGATGACTTAGCTGGAAGTACCCTCTCTGTCCTTGTTGTGGAAATCCTGTCACTTTTAATTCTCCAGCTTGTTTACTTTTCTACTACATAAGAACTTAGGCTTGTTTTTAGCAGCATTGATTAAGTTGTCATTGATTTTGAAGATAGGAAATAGAACTTTCGAATTTCCCACATGAATTTAAAGCAAGTCAGATATCAACATCAAGATAACACGTTTACCAAGGCAACGACAGAACAGGGAAGGATCACTGAAAACATTTCAAAGCTCACGAAGAACATGGGGAATCCAGATGTCAATACATACATGAGTAGGTATCAGTGTCATAATTTAATCTAAAGAAGCGCATCAACTTGCTTCTCGACCAAAGAATGAATTGTTCATTTCTTTTTATACATGTTTGTATCCATGCAAAGTTTGCATATGAGTTTATTTTCTACCAGTTGATAGAAACTGGTCTTATTATTAGCAGTTAAGATTTACTAAGCCAGGCATTCTGCTAAACCTTTCCAGGATGATGTGATTAATTCTCACACAAACCTTTAGATCAGGATTTCTTAGACTTGGCCCTATTGACATTTTGAGCCGGATAATTATTGGGGGAGAAGGAGAGTCTGTCCTGAGCATTGTGGGATGCTCAAGCAGCACCCCGGGCCTCTACCCATGAGATGCCAGTAGCAACCCAAGCTGTGACAATCAAAAATTTGCAAATGTCCCCTGGGGACAAAATCACCCCTTGGTTGACAACTGTTGCTTTAAGGTAAATATTATTGGGTTGTCGGAAAAGCATGGCGCGTTTCTGCAAAGAAAAACATAGAAAAAAATTTGTCATGACTTTTTCGACAACCCGGTATTATTTCTGTCCCATAATGGAACTTACATAAGGGCACCAAGCCAGCAAGATGGACATGTGGACAGGGACCTGGGCATGTTTGGATTGAAAGCTCAGGATCTTTGCACTGGCTGATATCAACCCAAACTGATTTTAGAGATACATGAGCAAGGTCATATCTAAGAAGATGTGAGCCTTTTAGTAATTTTTACTCTTATGTATATATGAATTGAGCCAGACTGAAAGATGGTAATAAAATTGACTTACCCACAGCCATTGAGAAACATATATCTTGTCTTTGGTAAACAGTTAATTCACAATTGAGGTTAGAAATTACATGTATTCAAATGTGCATAAAGGTTGAAATATGCATCAATACTTCCTAACGGTTACCTTTTAAGCATTCTACTTCCATTAAAGTTTGGCATCATTTCAGCAATGCATTATACAAATATTAAATTATCACCTGTAGTAGAATTATATAGTGAGACACATATACAAGGTCGGACAACTAAGCTGGTGAATTCATCCTAGAAAAAGTGCTATATCCCTCATTGCTGAGTATCACTATGGTTACCTTCGAAGTACTCCCCTTGGGTACTTTGATGCACTGATGCCAGCACCTAGTCCACCCTTCAAAGCAATTTTGGAACTCTTTTTCTGGAATGGCCATCAGAGCTGTCATCGTATTACGCTTGATGTCCTGAATGTCATCAAAATGTTTTCCTTTCAATATTTCCTTTATCTTCAGGTAAAGGATTATAGGGGGCCAGGTCAGGTGAGTAGGGAGGGTGTTTCAATATAGTTATTTGTTTACTGGCTAAAAACTCCCTCACAGACAATGCTGTATAAGCTGGTGCATTGTCGTGATGCAAGAGCCATGAATTGTTGGCAAAAAGTTCAGGGCATCTGGGCTGGCCGAGTGGCGCGATGGTTAAGAACTGGCTTGGGATGCCAGAGGGCCCCGGTTCGGATCCCACATATGAGGGCCAGTGACACTGCCCTCCACAGCTAAGATGCTGAACAACAGCTCAACCTGGAGCTGGGCTGCCATGAGTCGCCGGCGACGGCGTGGGCTGCAGTCCCTGTGGCAGTGGATTGCCATGGGCTACGGTGTGTGGCCAGCAGCCAGCGTGAGCGGCCAGCAGCCGCAGTGAGCGGCCGTCCAGAAGCCGGCGACTGATCTGCCTCGCCCGGGAAGAGCGCAATGATGGTGCCAACTTGGGCCAGTGAAGCAACATCCTCCACAACTAGACTGGAGAACAAAACGACAGCAACTTGTCTGTTCCCCTTTCCCCAATTCCCCAGCACTGTTCCCATCCCCCCAATTCCCCAATAAAAATCTTAAAAAAAAAAAAAAAAAAGTTCAGGGCATCTAACTTTTTCACGCAGCCCTTTCAGCACTTCCAAAGAGTAACCTTGATTAACTGTTTGTCCAGTTGGTACAAATTCATAATAAATAATCCCTCTGATATCAAAAAAGTGTTTACGAACTTAATGGTCAGACCTCATATATCCAGATAGTACAAGGGTTTGCAAATCTGTCCCATCAATGGTTTTTGTAAATAAAAATTTATTGGGACATAACCATGCTCATTTGTTTGTCATCTGTGGCTTCTTTCACGCTGTGACAACAGAGTTGAGCTGTCGTGACAGAAAGTACATAGCTTTCAAAAATGGAAAATAGTTACTATTTAAACTTTCAGAGAGAAAAGTTAGTCAGCCCTTGATATAGTATGTCAAGGTGGTCTGCTTTTTATATTAATACATGTGCAACAGAAGGTATTCTGCTTGTCTGTGTTTGTGCTTTGTATGTTATATGTTTAAATGTATATTAAACTGGCATATGTGATTTTTTTTCATACCTGTGAAGCACAAGAAATAACATTTAGCCTTTGCCCCTCTTAAATTGCTTTAATAAGTAATAACTGACAAAAATGTACTGAAGGTTAACACTGTGCCAGCCAGTATGTCAGGAATTTTCATACATTATACTACTTACTTCTCACAACAACACTGCGAGGTAGTCATTCACTTTTCATGAGGTCCCCAGACTTATAGAGGCTAGGTGACCTTCTCAAGGTCATGCAGAATCAGAACTCAGACATACCTGGCTGCAAAGCTCAAGTATTTAGCAACTATATCTAGTCTGTGCACAGAGTAAAATGGTAATTAAAAAATGTGCTTGGTTTTACATTTGAAAAGGGAGCTTACAGATAAATAAATGTTAGTTAGGCAAAAGGGAGGTGAGTGATATGGACGAGGCAATAAGCATCCATGCTGAACTAGCAGCATGTGCAAATCCCTGTGACAGGAGGAAAACAGAATATTCTAGCCGTGCCTGTGAATTTATTTGAAATGTGCAGATAGGTTTAGAGTAGTTATTAATGGTCTCAATTTCCGACTGCTGAAGTAAAATTTCAACTTTTCATAGAACACACGGTTTTCTTTATTATTCAGATGTAAACTCTGGACATCTGGCACAAACAATATAAGTAGGTAGAGTATAAATAATTTGGAAATGCTAGCCTGTTTTAAAAAGTCTGTGTTCTGTTGCCTGAAAATAACACACAACTTTTCTTTCTTCCCACCTGGAGATAAAAAGACAACTTACAAATCCAAATCAGGGGTTAAAAGAGAATGGGTCTCAAAATTAAAAACATAAGAGTCCAGAGTCCAAGAATCCTGTCTATATTGATTCATACAGTTATTAAACTCTTTTTTTTCCTGTTTTCCTTTATTTTTTGCTCCTTTTGTATAGTTATTTATGTTTGGAGTTGATTTAGATACCATTTTAACCACCATACTATAACAATTACAAAAACTGCTTTTGATTCAAGACAAACTTTTCTTCTGCTTCTCTTAACCTTATAAAGTCAAGGTCAGTGGCTTTAATCTTCTATCTTGAGCCTAAGCTGCTATCTCTATCAATTTAGAAATCAATACTTATTGAACACAAAGTTTGTGCGAGGCGCTACGCCAGGTGCCAAGGGTGGTATCACACTCTGCCATCAATTCACTCACGGTCTTGTTGGGAAGCCTATACTTAAGTGACATATATAATATAGTAATTGATTTAATTAATTTAATTTAATACATGTTACCTGTAAAGATCAATATCATGGGATGTAAAATAAAAATGAGTGGAGAGCAAGTGCTTAAGACTTTGGAAAGTTCATCTATGTGAAAAGCTTCATGGATAAGGAAGTACTCAGAGCTGGACCTGGGATTGGATTAATTTAGAGACAAGAGGCTTATTAAATGAGTCATCAGTTTTAATCCATGTCTATTAGATCTCAGAGTCCTTATTTCTATCTACCTGCTATATTTTCTCCCTAATGACATTTTCTAATACTGTGATCAGTTTAGATCAAATTCCTTTTTGTATACAGAATCTTTTCTTCTTGTTTGTTTTTTACAGGAACTTTATTTCGCACAGAAGATAGCAGTCAGGGAACAAGGAGAGATCACGTAACCATTAATATGCACTCAATGCTCTCTCAGCTTGGCTATTTTCATTCTTCCATGCTTTATTTTCATGGGAACATGTCGTTCAAGGGGCATTAAGATTTGATTCTCATAATCAGAGCATAATATAGCTTGCTTGCTTTAATGGAAGGTTTTTCATGTAAAGCGAATTAAAATTATAGCACACACTTTTGCTTGAACTTGTTTGGATTTCCGTTTCAACCAAGATTATTTTACAAGAGACAATGGTAATTTTAGATTATCCTGATTATCCACATGTTTGAGTGAAAGGAAGATTACAATTCTCCCAAACTTATCCCCTTCTTGTGAAGACAGCTACAGATAATTGGTTTAGAAAAGTTGAGACCTTATTAAATATGTGCTTGTTATTTGTTAGGTTAAGTGATGAGAGAGAGGGTGTGGGGAGCAGGAGAGAGAGAGCTTCAAGTTGAAAATTGGCTATTGTTTTAGGGATTTGTGTTTTAGACATTTGGAGATCAACGCTTTCTGATATGACTATGAGAAAGAACACCAATAAAAAATATAATATTTTCAAAATAATGTCTGCATACAGTGGGAATGATGATCATCAGTAAAATGTGATTTGCTTTTAATCCAATGAATAGTAGACTAGCAGATCTTAAAAGCATGTTATCTTCTTCTTCATTATATATTAAACATGGAACATTCAGTAACAACTCCCTGTATTTTCACAAAATACCTTTCTCCAATAACTGTGAGGTTTCAACAAGAGGTCAGGTAAGGAGGATGAGGTAAACGAGAAAAGGGAAAAAAATGAGATCTAATTACATCAAAATTAAGTCACCAGTTGTCACACTCTAATATTGTGAAGTAAGTGGTCAATGGAAAGCCATGAATGATTAAACATGTGAACAAAAATGCCCTTACGATCATCTCTCAACTGTCCACATCAACAAAGGGAGGTTATGACAATCACAGGGCCATCTACACACATGCTTAACACCAGAATATTATTAGTACTTAGATTTTTAATGTGTCCAATGTGTTAAGAGTGCACTTCATCCAAAATAGTGACAAAACTCTTCCTGGCAGGATGATATGCAATTAGGGACGTTTCCTAATTTGTCCTTATCTCCTAACTGTGATTCGGGTACATCACCCTGAGTATGACCATTCTCTCCCTACTTACCTGATGATGGTAATTTTTAAAAATATATAATAGACATTGAATAAATACTTACTAGATGCCTAGGAACTGTTTTAAAGTTATGCATTACTTCTCTAATTCTCACAAAACTCTTACACCACCTTTACTGTGTTTACTGTCATCATACCTTAATAAATGAGAAATACAAGGCTTGGAGAATGTAAACGTTTTCGAAATAACCCAGCTGGGAAGTCATCGAGGCAGCATATGAACCCAGATCCCCCAATTACAGATTAAAAATCAATGACCAAATTACACTGCCATCCACAGGAAGAATCACAGATACCCTACAGCTGCAGAACTTCTAGTACTTTGAATACAGAACCTTGGAGAAGCACTCACTAGCTAAGCTACTCATTTATTCTCTCTAAGCTTCATGTTATTTATCTGCAATATGGGGTTAATATCAGTATCTACAACCTCTCATGGCTTAGGTAAGAATTCAATAATATAATGCACAGAAGTAGTTTCATAGTTTAATTTCTATTATGCATGGCCCTGAGTAACTGTGTATTAAAAGATAGCTTTCATTATTATTCTTAGATTCATATATCTGCATTTATAAAATTGAGTATCTAGATTTGCGCAGCACAGCAGAGCTCTCAAAGCCTTTTTCATACATAATGTATCCATACATCTGTTATTTAACATTTCATGTTTTATTTAATTATAGAGGCTTAACAGGTAATTTTAAAGCTTAGGAATGACACGGAAACTTCAGAGGCTGCAACTCAGCTTTTCTGTTAGAAAAAAAAAAAGTTGCAGCATTTTTTTTTTTTTTTTGCTAGGCTGGCCAGGTTTGAGATTCAGTTCCAACTGTTTTGCTATTTAGTTTTAGTTACTGTACTTACTCACTTGAAATGCTTGGCTTTCTTTCTCTATTTCTGTAGAATCAGCAACCTTCCTATTTTTGTTCTTTTACAGCAAAATACATTTCTGACATAATGTCATATGTACATCCCCTCTCCTTCCCCCATCGAGAATGTCTCCAATCAGAATAAATACATACTTCTCTTACTTTGGCTACTCTCTTCCTTAACTCATTTGAGGAAGATATCTCTATTTTATCAAAAACCAGAAAACATCATCTAATTGTGTTTCTTGGGGTTAGGGCAGTGCTCTATGAATATTCCTTTAATGTCTGGAATATCACTATGCCCAAGGTAGGTTGTCAATCAATTCTTGCCAACTTAGTTGAACAGAATCTGAGTATTGACAAGCATGGGAACTAACTTTGTGTAAAATGATATCCATGTTTGTCAAGTGACTTGCAGTTTTGCTCATTAAAGTTTTTTGGGTTTTTTTAACAGTTTTTTTTTTGCCTTAAGCCTTTGAATAACTTTAAGAAAGTTATTCCTAAAGTTTTCCATCATAAATAATGTAGCCTTGTGCATTCATTTAGCTAAAGATGTGCATATATCTTAAGTTCCAATAAATACCACTGTGTGTGAAATGATAATTGGAGGGCTTTGCTACAGTGTGTTCATTGATCTTGATGAAATCATCCCCACTCCCCTGCCTCAGGGGATGATTAGAAGTGAGAATTTAGAGCTATCCAATGTGGCAGTCATAAGCCACTTAGGGCTTTTAGGCATTTGAAATGGGGCTAGTTCAAATTGAGAAGTATTGTAAGAGTAAAATACTTAACATGCAAAGACTTAATATGAAGAAAAGGAAAACAAAATATCTCATTAATAATGTTATATTGCTTATACGTTAAAACTAAAACATTCTGATATATTAGACAAATAAAATACATTATTAAAATTATTTGCCTTTGTTCCATTTTACTTACAACTTGGCTACTAGAAAATTCCAAAGTACATTGGTAGCCTACATCATATTACTATCAAACAGTGCTATGGTAGTCTATAGTTTTGGTTGTGCTGTTCCTTTTTATTTTTATTTATTTTTTTTATGAACATACCTCTCATCTTTAAGAAAGAAAATACAAATTGAACAAAGAAGGGGGCGACTCATTGAATGAACTTACTGACTTAAATGCAGTCAAGACATTTTCTGAGCACCCAGGAAGCCCACTGTAGATCTCAAGAGCAGGCAAGTAGGAGCCTGCACGACTGATGGAATCAATTTCCATATCCCTTCACCTGCTTCTCCATGTGTTTCCTGTGTGATGCTGAGCAGCCAGCCAGTGGAAAAGATGCTCAGAGGCTATGCAATTGAAAATGTCTGTACTTCACTTTTTATGCAAAAAAGGATGAATAACAAATAAGAAAATGTCAGTGCTATAATCTGAATGTTTGTGTCTCATCAAATTCCTCTGGTGAAATCTTAACCCCAAAAGATGACAGTGTTAGGAGGTGGGTCTTATTAATTCATGTTCTGATTAAATCAGAGCCATAGAGGTCCGTTGCCCCTTCCATCATGTGAGGACACAGCAAGCAGGCCCAGGTTATAAACAAGGAAGAGGGTACTCACCAGGATGTGGTCATGCTGGCACCCTGAGCTTGGACTTTCGGTCTCCAGAGCTGTGAGAAATAAATGTATGTTGTTTATAAGCCACCCAGTCACTGGTATTTGATTATAACAAACCTAACAGACTAGGCCAATCAGCATTCATTCAGAAACAAAAACTGACTCTAGGTCACGCGTACAATAAATCCATTTTTTTTTTAATTATATGAATTCAGAAGTATTCACAAAGATGGCACTGGAGTTCTTTCTGAAGCAAAATATGTTTGATTGAGTTTTTTTATTACTATTATAACTTTGAGCTGATTATTTTCTAAATATTGAAAATTAACAGTCCGCGTCGATACATAAAATCTCTTCAGGAAACAGAATATTCAGATAATTAGTTCACCTTGTTCCCACGCACGCTGAGTAATAAATATGTCCATATTATATTCAGAATATTTTAAAACTGAGCTTTGGGTAGAAGCAGTGTGGTTTAAGGAAAACTAACAGATCTGATAATCAAAGTATTTGAATTCTTAGTGCTAACTGGTTAGATGACCTTCTAGAAGCTGATGTACCTTTCTGGATCCCTGGTCCTCAGCTGCAAACATAATGTTTGCACGAGGACAGCTAAAACGCTGCAGTTGTATTTTAAAGTCTTGTCTAACACAAAGTCTTAAAGGAATTCTTAAAGAATTCTTAGAAAAATTCAACTAAGTATATCAATTGTAGAGAGGGAAGAAGGCATAGGTAACAGTAAAGTCTCCTCATCCAGAAACGCTCCCCAGAAATTTTGGGGGATTACAAAGATTTCATCTTGAGAGCTTTTTGTACTGAGCTTATCTGAGTGGCAGTGCAAGCTCTCTTAGTAGTAAACGAAAGTCTCTTAGTAGCAAATGACTGAAACATACGTTACTTGCCATTCCTAACAGTAACATGTCTTTGAATGCAGTCTATCATTTTAAAATATGATAAATCAGACTATTTTAAGTGTGTCATCATAAATATCAAGAAAGCATGCACTCTTATTTGCCCATTGCTTATTCTGGGCATTCATGCTCACCACATAGACCTGCTGACTGGGGAATGTTTAGGCAGCCAAGTTTGGCCCAAGCTGACTGGACCCGGAATAGATGGGACTCCAAGGAAACCAAGTAACACCAGGATGCCAAAAAAATGTATACAAGTGGACACTTTGGTCAACGTTGCTCAAGCAGTGGTTCGCCGCAATCAGAAGTGTCTGGACGCTGATGGGAACCACTTTGAGCACCTCTTGTAATTGCAGAAATCAAACGTGACTTGTATTCATCTTTTGTTATCAGTATATATTGAGTATTACAATTTTAATAAAGTTTTTTTTTCCTTTCTAAAACTGTGTATACATTTTTTGGCACCCTCTGTAGCTTGATCAGTGACTGTTGTGACATCATTCAGAAATATGAATTGAGCTTATCAACTTTCTTCTCTTGAGAATGTGATCTAAGAATTGATATGAGGACAAGCTAATCTTCAGTGGGAAATGTGCCTGGAAAACCACCAAGTAAAAATTAGTTCTGCGGTGGGGCTGAGAAAGTATAAGTCTTGTTGAAAGAGTGACTAGATCCAATGACAAGGAGAAAATGTCATGACAAAAACAGTAAACTAAGTTGTGGTCAATTTTATTTTCAGTAACCTTTTTGTCTTCTATTCCATTGTAAACCAAAATAACATCACTAAATATTATATCACCAATTATGCTGCTCATTAATGATCACACTATTGTAGAACAACAGACACATTTGTTTGACCCTGCTTCTTACCATGTANAGGAATGAACCACTGAAACAAACAACATGGATAAACATCAAAAGTATTATGTTAATTAAAGAAGACGGAAAAAGAAGACAACATATGCGTGATTCTATTTATATATGACATTCTAAGAAATGCAAAACTCTAAATCTCAAGGGCTGGAAAGTAGATAAGCAGTTGCCAGGGATTGAGAATGAAAGGAGTAATTGATACAAAAAGAGCACAACAGAACTTTCTGGGGCAATGAAAATATTCTCTACCATGGTCGTGCTGGGAATTACACCATTGTACATAGGTGTTAAAACACATCAGATTGTACAAATTAAAACTGGTGAATTTTTATATGCACATTATATGTAAAAATATAACTTCAAAGGTTAGAAATTTTCTGAGGAAATTAATTGGATTTATTCATTAAGCAATCAATGTACTACAGAGTAATGTTAAGAGGGTATTGTGTTGAAGGTATTTAGCCACTTAGCAATTTAGTGAGATTTTTACCTCACTCATTTCAGACAATTTGGGTCTAAAAATATTTATATCCATGATGTAGATGAAAAGAAGAAGTGTATTTGCCCTTTTATTAGTGAAAGCATTTTTACTCATAACACAAATATCCATTTAATGAATATTACTCATTAAAATGTTACAATTCTCCAATACACCAGGCAGTCCAGCTAAAAGAATTCCTAAATTGTTGTATCATTCCGTTATTTTCTATCGCGTGAACTTTAGCCACTCAGATAATAATATAAGTTATTTTCTTATGTCGGGCATATATGTATGGCAAAACGATAACCTCTGAGACTGTTTCACACTGTTTTTGATTAGGTACTAGGTATTCCCCAGACTGTGTTGAAATATTTTATTGATTGTCTCCAGTGCAATAGATCCTAACTTATCTTTCATCTGACCTTAAATATAAATGAAAAACAATAAATTTATTTCAAGGTTGTGCTGAGAATAAGTAAGGCAAATTGAAATAGAGGCTTTATGCCTCTTCCAATTTATATTCTGAACTAAGCTAAAGAAAGAAAAGAATTAAAGTTGTCTTTCCTGCTGTTGAATTACATATTGGAGACCATGATTATATATTTTTTAATTTATTTGAGGGAGAACAATAGAAAAAGAAAACATTCAGCCATAAATAAAGGGGAATTTGTCATCAATGTTGCTCTAAAGTGGTGAATCATAGTCATAAGGGACTACTGTTTTTTTAGGCACTAATTAACATTTCACCTAAAGGTGAATTGTTTCTTTATTGAAAAGCATTCATACANTTAAAAAAGCAAGCTAACTATAAGACAAAGCATATTGTTTTCTGTTTGAAACAATAAATGTTCAGGTTACTCACTTTTGAGTTTACGCATTCTATGAGCTAATCACTGTTCTAGGCTCTGGGCTGTAAGGATATAGCCATTAACAAAACAGCAAATACCTTTGACTTCGTATAGTTTACATTCTAGGGGAGGAGACAAATAATAGATAAATACATAAAGTATTAAAATTTCAAATAGTGATGAGTACGTTGAAGAGAAATAAGAGTCAGAGAATGGGAGTGATAAAGAGGGGTTATTGGAGGGGAGGTGATCAAGGAAAGCATTTCAATAGACATGATGTATTGGCAGAAACTTGGAAGACCTTACCTTGGAAGGTATTTGAAAATTGGAACGAAAGCCTTCTAGGGGAAAGAACAACTACAAAAACTCTGGGTCACGAATGAACTTGGTTCTTTCGAAAAGCAAGGTCAATGTGACTGCAACCTAATGTTCAGGACGAAGGAGCAGAAGGCTAGTCAAAGGGGAAGTCAGGGAATGACTTAGGGAAGGCCATGTAGACTGTGCTAAGGAGTCTGTGTCTCTTCCCCACATGTGACAGCAAGTGTGATGTGGCTTGATTTATAGTTTTAACAAGAACACACTTATTTCTGCAGGGCAAGGATTGAAGAAGGAAAACAAGGTTATTGCTGGACTGTAAGTAAGTGATGAAATAGCATGCATTACAGTGCTTATGTCGCTAATGACCCAGCTTGGAAGATATATTACATTATTGTCCTGTTCAGAAATCTCAATGTTTGATTTAAAATCGAGGAGAGGAAGATAAATTTGTTTGAGGATGTCGGTTACATCCAAAGAAACTCACTTAAATGATACGAAGGAAAGAAACAATCAGATTTCAAAGTTAATCACTGGCCTTCCTTAAGACAATTGTAAAACTCAAAATTATTTGAGCATAGTCTTTCCACCAGGTACTAAGAAGGAAAATAACGTCGAAGAAGGAATATTTTGAATGGTGGTCATTTATTGCTGCTGAAGAGAAGATAGATACACTGTGTAAATAGATAAGGAGAAATTGAGCTCATAGATACATATCATTAAAAACGAAAAACAAAAGCTTGTGATCGCTTCCCTGGTGACTATAAATTTATGGAGTCCCTAAATAGCAGTTGTGTGCAATAATAATGGCATAATAATGATGGCTACATTTTTGAGTGTCCATTATTAGACATTCTGTTAGGTGATCTGCTTTATCTCAATGATTCCTCTCCTCACTCTATGATATGGAAGTTATCATCACCCATGTTTCTAATGTTGAGGACATCAGGCATAGAACCTCCAAGTAACTCGCCCATTCTAATTCAAAGCCAGGGATTCCCATCTTGACCAGTTGGGGTTAGTTTAGGGATTAGGGTTAGGGTTAGGGTTAAGTCAAGTTGGGAATCAAGCCTACACATTTTTACTCTTAATCATGCTGAACTACTAGTCATTAATTTAGTGAAAAACATGTCGACACAGTTTCTCTGAAAGAGTTAAAAATAGTCAGCTGATGAAGACTTTTCCTGTCCATTGGTTGTTTTGAAATACAGACAGTGGACACTTGGCAGCAGCAGGCAGCAAAGAGACAACTTAAAAACATATACATCCCACTGCAGGACGCATAGTGACCATCTTAAAGTCAGCGAGCGAATAACATCCACCAAGGATGTAAATACACCAAGCGACAGCATAATTAATCCTGTGTACACAATCAATGAAGAATAGTAATGTTTCTGGGGAAATGGAATATAGTAGAACGAGCCTGAATTTTCCCTGAGCGCAGATGTCAAGTCATCATTCGATGAATCCTCCCTGGAGAACACTGTAACAAATACACCACGCCTCTCAAGGACAGCCGGGGTTGTAAATCGTGGGCTATTAAAATAACATAAATATTGTGCTAACATTGATAATTTATTTGTTGGACTCACAGGTGAGAAATAGGGGATAGCTGACAGGTCTAATTTGCACCAGCACTGGCGATCCCAGGCTGCACACTAAATCATTGTTTTCTGTTTTTCCTTTAGCTTAAAAACATATACTAAAGCTCAAACAAAGCTACTCCCTCTGGACAAATGGAACTGTGGACACAAGTTTTTGTAACGTTCCATTATAAAGAAATCAGAGTGCTAAGACATGGACAGTGTTCCCCGACTTGTAGGGGGGGAATTTTATGTCCNAGTAATTAGCAGGCAGCCTCCATATGACAGAAATGCATTTCTCCTGCTTTCATAAAAGCCCCTTTAGCAGCTCAAAACATATAATAACTGTAGATGGCAAAAGTAGAGGAAACCCTTAATATCACAAGGATAACTGCATAAGCAAGTATAGCATTAGGTGGGTGCATTTCTTTTGATCAAGGGGTTGAGTTGCAATGGCTGCCTGAAGACTATGCTGGAACCTAGAACAGGTGACTGTGTGTGACCTTTGCATTTTTTTTTATTCCTATTTCATAAATAACTGAATTAACAGCCTTGGTCGTAATAGGAAGGAGAACATTGGCCAAAGAAGGAGAGCATTCTATAAATAACCTTTCTAAGTCCCAATCTCTTCACCCAAAAAGCAGAGATCACAATGCACAGAGAGCACCTTTTGTAGCACCCGCCATTAAGCAAGTGCTCAGTAAATGCTATCTGTGTTTGCCATCTAAAAACACAACTCACTGAGTTCCAGGCGAAACAGAAAGTAATTTGTACATGGGTATTACTGTTTCTTTTCTTTGCCATCCTTTGTCATCCTCATTGATGTTTTCGTTAAATTCAGGGTAGTAATATAAGAGAGAGCTACTGCTATTTAGTTAGCATTTGTATGTTTTTTTTTTCTTTTTAAAGAAATACCCATTCACAATATATGTAAGTCAAATCATTATGCTACGCACCTTAAACTTCAGCAGTGCTGCCTGTCAATTATACCTCAATAAAGCTGGGGGAAAAGGAAATATCCAAATGAAGTTAATACAAATTAAATTTATTCTTGCTTATTTAACTAACATCATCTAAAAATAACTACTTCTGAGGACTCTGCTAGGTGGCAAAATATGGCAAATATTTTGCAGCAGCTATGTGAATTGCTGAGAAATCCTCAGAAAGGAAGTGACTGTCCCTGGGAGCCATATCTATTTTATACCAGTGTGAGTAGTTTTGACCATTACAATTACCAAAAACCATAGTTACAGCTAAAATGGTACAATACTGACCAGTAATACACAGCAAATGACCACATTCTTTCAATTCTAAGAAACATCAATATAACACACAACGCATAGACTAACAGCCTTTTGCTGAGAGAAAAATAATTTAACACTGCCACATTACACATACATATGAATTTTAAGGTGCAGTCTGATTTCCAAAATATTTAAATATTTTATATTGAAATATGAGTTAACGTACTCATGTAGGTACTGAGTCAGTGTATTATAACATGCTATTGACAATATGATTTCATCATAAAAGTCTGTTCATTTATTTGCTCAATTATT